>NW_010558174.1:0-49010 GCF_000687285.1 Phaethon lepturus | reverse complement strand
GAGCGTTTTACCATGAAACACTGCTCCATACATCAGCAATTACTTCAGTAAGACTATGCCAACTATGTAAGCAATTCAACTTACAACAGGATGCCGGCGTTTACTGCTGAATATGAATGCAGCTCACTGTGACAGGCCAGTAAGGATCTACGTAGTGCTACACGCTGGCCTCACCAAGATGGTGTGGGCAAACCTATCAAAGAAATAATTATCCCCCAAAAGAACTGGAGGGAAAAAAAAGAAAAAGAGACAGTGTGTACAGACTACCTAACTCCAAGCTAAACACGGGCTACATAGGGAACTCTTTCATTTGCAACTGCAGGCACACTGGGGCCAGGTCTGCAACTGTTGACTTCTCCCCAGCAACTGCCGGGCGCAGCCGGGGTGCGGTGCTCCCACCACGGGAACCAGCTGCGCCTGCCCGTAACCCTGAGACGCCACCACCAGCAGGTCACGCCGCTCCTCGGCGCACCCAGACGCCCGCAAAGGCACAAAACCACAGGGTGTTTTAACAGCCTGCATACCTACAGACAGCAAAAGCACACGTGGTGGAGTAAAAAAAAGTTATAAATTGACCACTGTCCTCTTTTTCTGTATCCTTTCATATAGTGTCATCCCCATGCTCATTTTCTATTTCTTCTTGAAGCATCGTTGCAGGATTAAATACACACAGTTAGAAGTTACAGATACATTTTTCCTAATTAATTTTCTAAATCATTCCTTTTAGCTTACATGAGTACTTGAGAGAGATTTGGATTTTGGCATAAGGGATAAACTTTTCACTAGTCATAGAAGCAATTATTCCTTTTTTAATATTAAATCTTCTTTAAATTTAGTTTTCAGTATATTCTTGCTCAAAAACAAGATATTAGTTCAGTGTTGGCGTATCTGAAAATCAATGATAACTCATGTACTACACATCTCACACTTCACTTAGGAAAATCCCTCACACTTAACATTCAGGCAGTTTGTAGAATTAACTTTACAGAGGCCTACATACATAAAGCCACCTGAATTTAAGCAGCACTGTGATGCTGCCCGAGTTTGGGATTTTTAGTACCGCTTTGTCACAACCGTTACCTGTAGCTTTACTATTCTGCCCTTAGAACTAAAGTTTACACATCAGACTTTTGTAGCTTAAATTTGCCCAGGAAGGCGTACAGGATAACAAGGACCTGTAAGCAGTTAAACTGAGTAGTCTTAAGACATTTGCTTTTAACGTAACAAGATACTTAGATTTACGTCTTCATTTACAGTTCTTCACTACTATACAGGAATTCTCTGACATAACAGATAGTCCATGATTTCCTCTCCACCTGCAGCAGAAATTATGCTGCATTTCGCTCTTAAGATTGCTTCCTTTCACCAGAAGCAGTCCTGCAGCTATGTCTATGATGCCAACACAGAAGCGAGTTCCCTATTCTGCCTCAGTTTTCTGAGTGGCAAATTTTCTTCACTGACCCAATTGCAGAAGCAAAACTTCAACATCAGCCAGTACTTTGTGCTGTCCTTGTGCTATTGTTAGACTTATACTTAACCAACTATACTTTAAGGTCTTAAGATGCTAGTGGATATTCAGATTCTCTCTACACCCTTTAAGTGAACAGAAGCCTGTAGCTTGAAACAAGTAATCCAAAAACTCCCAGGTTAGGTACTACAAAAACACCTGAAACATTTTAGGATCCTAGAAGACCAAGCAGCTCCTGTTGGCTCTGTGTAACTTGGATACTGGCTCCAAATGCAGAATGGCTCAGATTGGAAGGAGCCTTGGGAGGCTCACAGTACAAGCTCCTGCTCAAAGCAGGATCAGCCCTGAGGTCAGACCAGGTTGTTTATGGTTTAATCAGCTGGGTCTTGGATGGGGTCTTGGAAGCCTCCAAGCGCCATATTCCACAGTCTCTCTGGGCAACCTTTTCCAGTGTTCAGTTACCCCTACAGTATTGAAACCTGCCATGTTTCAATTCATGACTGTTGTCTCTTGTGTGTCACCATGCACACAAAGAGCCTGACTTCTTCTCAGTCCCCTCCTTCTAGGTATCAGAAAGTTAATATTAGGTACCCTGAAGCCTTCTTGTCTCCAAGTTGAAGAAGCCTAGTTACCTCAGCCTCTCCTGACACAGCAATGGCTCCAACTCAACAATGTTGGTGGCTGGACCTGCTCACATTTACCAACATTTGTCTTAAACTGGCCCAAAACTCAACACAATGTTCCAGATATTGAGTACAGGTGAAAATTCATCATCTCAATCCACTATCTATGTTCCTGTTACCATAGCCCAGAAAGCCCCTCTGAATGGCATATGGACTATACACCCCAGTCTGGGATGCCCACAAACTTAAATGAGGGTACAGTGTCTCCTCTTCTAGATCACTGATCAAGATGCCAGACAGCACAGGGCTAGGAATAGAGGAACTCTACTTGTAACAGGTACAGAATGAATCATTAACCATTGCCCTCTGGGCTTGAAGATTCAGGCAGTTTTTCACTCAACAAGCAGTCCACCTATCTAGATGTCAGTGTCCCAACTTGCATACAAGGTTGCTGCTGTGGGGAGACCACGCCAAAAGTCTTGCTGAAATCAAAGCAGATCATACCCACTGCTCTCTGCCTTATTCACAGACTCAGTCATTTCATCACAGAGGACGACTGGGTTGGTCAGACATGGTTTACCTTTGGTAAACCCATGAGGGCTATTTCCAATCAACAACAGCATCTTCACACGCCCACAACTGACTTACCACTGGACTTGGTTCATGATTTTTCCATGGACCAAAGTGAAGTTGACCAGCCTGTAGTTCCCTGGATAATGCTTCTTCCCCTTCCTGAAGACAGGTGGAACATTTATCATTCTCCAGTCACTGAGAAACAACTCCAATCTCCATGACCTTCCAAAGATGACAGAGTACGGCTATTCTAATGTCAAGCAGATCTCTCAGCACCCTCAGATGCATCCCACCTGGTCCCATGGACTTTGCGTTGGTCAAGACTTCAAGAGCTCTCAGACTTGAGCCTCTTCCACTACTGTTTGTTCCTCTTCTCCCCAAATCCTGTCTGTGCATAAAAAGACCTGGTAGATCACCTTGACAGGAAAAAAAAGGCATTGATTACCTCAGCCTCACCTGCATCAATGGTAATTAAATCACCCATCCCACTAAGCAGCAGGCACACCTTTTCCTTCTTTATTCTTCTCCTCTTAATATAGCAGCAGCAGCTCTTCTTGCTGCCCTCAACGTCCATCTCTTATTTCAACTCTGGCTGAACTTTTGCTTTCCTTCGCATTACTACTTGGCATTTTTCCTGCAGATAAACTGATATCATGAACTTTCTTGGACTTCACCTAATTCACTGTCTCAAGAGCTTTCCCCTTGAACTGATTGCTCCTGAAGTCTAATTTATCATTGGACCTGGCAAGGAAGGTACAACCATCTCATTGTGCACAAAGACACGCCTGGTTACCATTTAGTTTTCACAACCTATTCCAAACATACCAGTCTACAGATCAACTTGGTACAGATACCACTGAGCACCTAGAAATACATTTCCTAAATTTATTTCTCATTTGGTCACTGAAAAACACCCAGAATGCAGCTTCTCCTTAAAACAGCGAACAATTACAGGAAACGGTGGGGTAAGTAATGCCACTGTTTTCAGTACGATGGAATAACTCAGTCCTAATTCTGCTGGAGTAACCTCTCCGACTGGACTATCTGCAATCAAATTTTGAGCTCCTCTATGTAAACAAAATTAAATTAATATACTAACAAAGTTGCTGTTAGGATTGCGTATTAGCATCCAAAGTTCTGAGTTATTTTCCTCTTCAAGTGAATCATCTCAGAAAACCCCGTCTATTTATCACACTTATTAACCTTCCTGTTACAAAGCCAGATGATTGCAGCAAGTTGTTAAACAGGAAAAGATGCCAACAATATCATAGGCCTATAATTTGACCTCTGAAGAAAACGTGACACAGGAAGCACTAGCATTGTACATACACAAAGAAGATCTAAAGATTGTCTTATTGACCATTAAATCATAGCAATGTTTTTAACAATTAAATCTTGAGCTAACCAGAGAGTCATCAAGTTCAAAAACATGGGTGGTCAACCTGTCATACATAAGGTTGTAATAAAACATCATGAATTACCATAAGATTATTCACTCCTCTTGAAGCAAACCCAAGAATTTAGCCATTTGCATCCACCTCCCTTGAGTAATCTTCTGCCAAACATTTGCACAGAGAACAAGCAGCTCTCTAATTTCAAACATTCTGACCAAGAAAACCGGCAAATCCAGGGGGGCGGGGGTGTGTGTGTGTGAAATGTTGTTTGTGCTCTTTTTGCATATTTAAGTTTAACAAGCCAAAAACCCAGCAGATACAGTCATAGCCTGTTTGGGGAATTGTAGCGAATTTTTAGACAAATAAGGCATTCTACAGGGGAGGTTGAGAAATATAATAAACGTAATGGATGGTTAGATCAAAAATGCTATGCTTGCAAACTACACCACAAGAAATCATCTTTCTAGGAATACATACATCTTCCTTGACTGGAAGAAAAGTTAAACAGCTTCTAAGAGGGATTTTGACAAATAGGTGAAACTACTTTCTTCTTTAAATAAAGACAACTGAAGTCAGGTGCTAAACTGAGCATTTGTTTTGCTTTTGACCACAGTTACTTCTACTATCCTGTAAGTAAAACTGCAGTAGTAGCCCAAGATAGATCAACTCTGATACTGCCATTCCTAATTACATTGCCATTAATCAGCGCAAGTATCACAGAAAGCATAATTCCACTCATGCTTCTGCTTAAAACAGCACTTTAAGCTAATATGATTATCATAGGTTTAGGTGCACTTCATTCCAGTAGCTTCACATTCCTCTTGCCAAGTTGCACAGCAGAGAGACTTCAGTCTTCTGAATACTGCAATTCAGTATTGGGAAAATCCTTCCCCATTGTAGGTGAGTGAATACCTGAACTAATTTACATCTGGCAAGTTTGATTACCACAGAGAACACGTGGTAACAGGCTTCAGGTTGGAAACCCCTCCAATAAACCACCCATGAAAAAAATGACTTATTTTATCTGAATTTTTGGAAGTCAGTGAAGTGATAATATTACAGCTCTGAACATACACACTTTTCCCTTCATTACTCCACTTTTTCCACTCTCTCTCGAGATCATCTTAGTGTAAAATTTCTTGGTTTAATTTTTCAAAGGAAGCATTTTCCATCATGTGGCAATCCCTACAATGCAGCAACTGTAGACTCTGGCCCAAAGCAAAGGAAGGGAGCTCACCTCACTTACTCCAATGGCTCTGCTGCAGGGACTTTTACACTGTAAACTGCCAGTTTAACAGAAATAGCCATGTCAAACTGCTGCTATCTGCATTCTAGTTATATGATTAGACAAACTGATCCATTTCAAGTCCACAGAAGTGTAAACATCACAAACCAACAACTCACCATACCCTCATCTATAATGCTCATCTGATGGGGGACTAAACATCTAATTTAGTTGCATTCCTTGAGAATTGACCAAAAACTACCAGGTCAGCCCTGCACAACAATCCTGCCTACAATATATAGTGGGGTTTTTTTGCGTTAAGAACTCTTCAAATGTCTTTTCAGGTTAGGAACCTCCATCTTCTGCATACTTAGAACCTTCCATTTTAGCAGAAATTTCTCCACCATCTAACTTTCCTTCTCATACACTTGAATATTAACTTCATTTAATTTCCTTTCCATTAAAACCACAGTGATCTACATTAAGGAGTTCACCCCATCAAACCAATCACAGACATTTATTCAATGTATTTTAAAAAATGGGTAAAATAATAATAATAAAAAAATCTATTTCACTTGCCACTGAAATGTATCTCTTGTCTGCAGAAGTTACATAACAGAATGAATTCTGTCCAGCTAAAATGTTTCCAAATTTCAATATCAGACCTGATTTAAAAATGTGTTGATAACTCATTTTCTAAAAAATTGTTTGTTAACTGTATGAATGCTATAAATGCTGACCTTGTTTGCTGCATTTAGTGCTTCTAGCATCCTGAAGCTTAAGCTTCAGTTAATTACGTTTATATATATTATGATTCTATACATCTACAGATAATATTTAACCTTAACAAAATTTTTTATGGTGCTGAGATAGCCATTTAATTTCTGTCCCACTGAGATGAAAGATATTTAACTATGGAAATTTAACATCAGCCACCAGACCATGCTTTACAGTAACGCTGCAGAATTGAGAAAAGCAAAGCCAGAATGGCAGTGCTTTTTGTAACACTGCAGTTGAATTTGTCAATGATCTCACTGCCTTAAAAGCTTCTTCTGTTTAATGTTTTAACTAGTTTTCATTGGAAATTTCAGCTCAAATTGCAATAGAGATTGTTTCTGGAGATCTTTCAGAAAAATCAGCAAGGTTTGTTTGTTTGTTTGAAACAGGTGAAGAGGTAATTAGCTAGCAGGGATGTCTCAAAAGCATCTAGCTTGTGGTAAGGGCATAAGGTGTAGTACAAAAACAATGGACAAGCTGCTCACTCCCCACCCCCCAAAACAAACTCTTGGCAAAATTTATGCCCAGTATATATTTTTTTTTTTTATATTTATTTAGATTTCTGCCAGGGCAAAGTTGACTTTTGCAAGCACTTCTTTGTTCAAAAGACTATCTATAAGCCAAGCCACAAACGGTATGGAAGGGACCCTGACCCTTTCTTGTTTTTCCCGGGCCACTTACATTTTGGACAGTGTTAATACTGACTGCTCCAGAGACTTCCAACACCTCAGGTCACCTTCAGCTTGACTCAACACCAGCTTTGTCACACACGTGCCTCTTAGACAGCAGGACCAGGAGCAAGCTTAAACTTAGCAATGCAAATGGAAATCCACCAGGCACACAGTGAAGCCCAGCAAGAGACTTGAGTCTTTGCCTCCTACTATAGCTTTAAATGTCTTTGACACTGCAACATGTTCTAAACTGTTAGCATCTTCTATGGCTTTAGCTTACACCTTAACGTTATACCTCAAGTGTACAAGTCCTCCAGGTAGCAGTAGCCACTGTTCATCCCATTTCAAATTTAAAAGAATTCTTTTTAGTCTTAGAAGATCTTCAGAACTGTTTTTATTGTTCCTCTCATGATACAGCTAATCAAGGGCTTGCACAATTAAGCCATCCAGATGGATTCAGCTTTAATCTACTCAAGCTAGGCTGAAATGCTGCAAGTAAAACAAAGCTTGGCCTACCAAACTATATATTGGCACTTAAGTGACCAAAGAAATACCCACACAATTAAGTTGGGACCCGGTTTTCCTTGCAAGTCTTCCTTGCTACTGTCAGCCTGTCCATCTGAAGAGACAAACTTCCACTATTACTATGTAATTAAAAGCATTCACAACATTCCTGCAACTTCTGACTGTTCCTGTGCCTCTACTGTTCTCAGAGCTCCTAGATCATTTAACCTGTTGAAAGTTGAGTCACTCTTAACAGAATCAGAGCTCCCTTCACGATAACAGGCTCAAACCTAATGTTGACATAAGTTTCCAAATACAACAAAAATTCTGGAGAATTTTACTTAGGAGGCTGATACACAGATACAAACTGATACAGAACAAGCAAAATTGCCAAAACACCGTCTTGGTTCATAAGCTTAACACCACAGTCCACCTGTTAGTTCAGCTTTTCAATGCCTCCCTGCCTACACGTCTGTGTACAGGGAGAAAATCTTCACACCGGACTCATATCTTTTCAGTTTTCAATACCACTGTAAAAGAGTTCAAAAAGTTCAATGCCAGAATGTCAGCAATTCCATTAACACTATTCTCATTTCAAGGAACACATAGAGGCCATAAGCTGCAGCTATGATAAACAGGCAGGGAGAATAAGAAGAAACAACCCTTCACCTCCCCCACCACTCCTCAATTTTCATTGTCTTGACCAATACATACCTAACCATCAGCAGGCATCATCTTCCATCTAGCCAGTCTGATTATTATAAATAGCTTTTATCTAATTTTCTTTGACCTACAGCCTAAGAAAGCTTACTCATTTAGAGAGATTTTAAAGCTAGTTTTAGCACAAAATTAAATGAGGAAGACCTGAAAATACCTGATCAGAGGGAACACGGCTGTCACAGCTCTCCTTTTTATTAGTAACAACTGGGGCACAGTTCTGGGTCACTAAGTACAGCACCAACATCTTCTCCCTTTCCCACCCAGAACTAAAATTAAGCTTCATGGACAGTTCTTTTGACTGTGAACCATTCACTAGATAGGACATGAAGCTGAAACTGTGTACTTTTTCCCCACAGTACTCAAGAACATCCAGAGATGTGTGAGCTACAAACTGCTTCAACTCAGGTGAATGAGTTGTTCATATCTTCTGCTCAGGTAAATGCAGAAGGCCAGTACTCAGACAATACGTTTATCTAAAACTACACATAGCGGTAATAGCATTAGTTATGCTTCCTGCTTTAATATAGAACATGAAAAATAAAACTGTCCTTCATTTCCACTTCAGGCTGATAGAAATAAAAAAAAAAAAGAGCTAAATTTCATAATTTAGCTTAACTGACATAGCTTTTCTTTTTGTTTTTTGAGTGGATTTCCAGCACCGCTAAGGAGTCCAATCTTCTTGTGTGCATTTTATGTTGCAGTTAGATCCTGTCATACCTTCCCTGGCAGCTTTTTGCTCCTGCTGGAATAGCTTTCACATCAGTTTTCATCTGCAATTCTTCAGTCTGCTTAGACTGTATTTACAGATGGGATTTCCCAAGTATGTTTTCCATACCTTTTCAATAACAACTTACTTTCAAAATTCATTTTTTTAAAAACCCTGAAATATCTTTTTAAAAAAACAACCAACCTAGAATCATCTGCTCCTCTTCTTTAATAATGCTAAATATATTGCTAGATAGAGCTTCATTCTCAGACAACACCCTCTTTATTGCAGATACATCTTAAAGGGAAAAATTTTCTCTGCTATTAACTGTCCCTGTAGACATATTTTCTAACTGATAATATTACTCAGATCTTCCTTTTTGCTGAATGTTGGCAGTATTTCAAAAGTGAGTCAGTCTCCTAAAATACATATTGCATCACTGTAAGGACACCGTTCCAGAGTCCACTTAAAATTTACATGGAACATTCTTTCTAAAACCTATTTCCAGAAAGTTAATGCCCTTTGAGAGGAAAGCAAGGAAAAGTGTTTCAGCTACTGGCTCTCAAGGAGTTCCTAAGCACCAGCTAAAGCGATGCAACAATTCAGCCATCAACAAGCAATTAAACAAGCCATTCATGTTTTGAAGATCACAAGCAACTGTTTGGAAACAGTTCTCTTTTTGCAAGATGCCTCTTCACTGGGTACCTGACTAGTCATATTCCTGCCAACTGCATGTTATGTATTACTTCCACTCGACCTGGTGATACTAAGCTGTCAGTTGCCCTAACATTACTTTCCATATCTCAGCGTTGTCCTCTCATGCTACTTTCTCCATAATCAGCCCACTGACAAACCAGCCTGTCTGACTTCAGCTTCATCCCTTGATGCATCTCCATTCATTAGCTACTGCAAAAAACATAAATATGTTAATAGAAAAAATGTGAAAACCCTAAAGTCCTACCAGTGTTAAAGAAACAAAATGGCAACATGGCACTTGGACACCAATGGTGCTGAAACAAATTAATGCCAGTTGTCACTGCTAAAGTTACTGGTGACACCAATTATGAAGAAATCTTAACTGAATGAATCATCTGATAGAGTAACGGGTAGCTTGTTTAGCTGAACCCAGCCAGAAGGACCTCACCCTCATAAGCATGGCTTACAAGGACTTAATAGTCCAAGCAAGAAGAAACTTCTATCTCCTCCACTCAACAGTGCTCCAGTCCTGAACAGTCTCTACTCCTCATCAACACTCAGACAGGTTAAGCTGTCCACACAATTAAACAATTCAGCTTTCAGTTAGATAAGCAAAAGGAAAGCACCCAAATGAAGTCAATGTCCCCTTCTATCTACAAATGAACGAAGAGCATTTGTGGACATTTTGCAGCAGATGATCAAGACTGAATTACAAACACCCTCTGCATGCCACAGTTTCATTTGAGGGCTACAGTGATGCTTAGAGAGGGCATCCCAAGCCCTGTTATCAGGGCACAATAAAGTCACTGACACAGTATAGCATTCTCAGATGTCCAGTCTCCTCTAGCTAAAGTGGGATTCAGCTGAAATATATTGATATTTTAAAAGCCTGTGCAAGCTAAAACCCTAGATTACTCATGCAGCCCCCTAGAGCTGGGAGTCAAGGTTTTAGACAAGCCCCATCATGAGACTTTTCTTCTCCTTATACAGAGTAATGATGCAGACTGTGGCTGGTGGATCCCTAAGCTGATCTAAAGAGCCTCTGTCCCCAGCTGCTCATTCCTGCCCCTACACTGCTCCCACTGTTGTGCCAACAGAAGTATTTGTGCAGCTGCGTGATGAAAAGCAGCAGGGAACTGATCCAGTCAAAGAGTAATCTGCTGAAAAGACTCGGGGGGAGGAAGGTCTTAATACCGACTCAGTTTTGTTCAAATCCAGTGTGCATAGGAACCAGCATGAACAGCCAGGAAGCTCAATCTGGCACTGTTTCCGAATTGCAAACTGAATTACAGCCAAAGGTGAAGATCCTTTTTATCTTCTTTCTCAGCAGGTTCTTTCTGCTGAGTGACAAATCAGCTTTAAGACTTCTTGCCATACTAAATTGTGAGAGCTGGTTTAGTTGAGGCCCCACTCTTGTCTCCTACGCTAACCAAATCCTGCCAACAGCTTTCCTGCCATTGTCGCAAAAGGAGGCTTTTAGACTGCTTTTCTCTGCAGGTGACTTCAGCTAAGATAAATACTTAACAGTAACCTAAAAACAATGCTTGAAATGCACTTGCAGCTCTCCCTAGCAAATACCACAAGTATTCAACTTACAATATTTACAGTTAAATTTTTGGAACTATACATTACTGGTACAAAGATGCAATAATTACTAGTCAGTAGAAAACTTAACAATTTGTATTAAACCCATTTATTCCTCAAGTAGCAAAGAAAAATATTAAAGACTCTTTTTATTCTGTAAGCATGAAAAAATAGTGCTATGCAGGATAAGAGTAGATGACCAGAGGCTGGGGGAAACTGATCACAGAAACAGTACCTACATGCAGCCCACATACAATTTTAGGGTAGCACAATTAAAACCAAGAACTACTGGGAAAATTTGAGCGTAATTTTTCAGTGCCTTGTAAGAAACTTAAAACAATGAACTTTAAATAAGATTATTTCAAGACCTATAGGAAGAAAAGAAAAAAACATAAAATCTTGGGCCACATGCTTGCTTTATTTCTTTAAAGAATTAAATCAAGCCCGCACACCACAAGGCCATGCCCTATGCAGTTCCACTGGACTGCCTCACAGCCCTCAAACCAGCACACCGTTAGCAGATCCTTACAGTCCTCTTACATACACATGTATCCTCTATGCTGCAATGAGGCCACAAGCACTGAATGGCTTGTCAAGCTCAGGGAAAAGCCACAGCAGAAGTTGTCCTCCTCAAGCGTGGAAAGAAAGCCAAGAGTAAGAGTTGGGAGGAGAAGAATGCAGCACTGGATGGTGGTTCACCTCTGCAACCACGTCCACCTCCAGTGGGAAAAAAAACAGTGTCATCAAAGGCAAAGACTGTAGGTATGACTCAATCTGGGCAACGGAAGAATATGCTATGGAAACAGTGGAGGTGTTGGGCAGGGGAGAGGAAGTACGGGAGGAGAGAGGCAGAAGAGGTCAAGTGTGAAGGGGGTTCCTTGCAACTGAAGGTGTTGCGGTGACAGCAGAGGGCAAATGTTGAGTGAAGTATTCCCAACGCTCTCGCAGCTTGGCAATATATTAAGTGATGGCAGAATGAGTTAAATTGTGAAGTGGTGGCTGTTTTGGGTGGTTTTGCTTTTGATTTGTTTCTGGCACATTTTTAGCTTACCTTAGGCTCTTAAACTAGTGGTTTTCACTATTTGACATGCACTATTGTATTTTTCACTTTTCCTGTATTTCCATGTTGCCGTACAAACTAATACTTGACCCCAGACTTGTATTCTCCTACTTTGCCTGAAAACTTTCTTATTTCAGAAAGGCTGGGTAGAAACATTTCAGAATATGTTCTTATTTACATCAAATCTACAATCCCTCACACACAAATTAAGTCTGTGAAAAGACCTGCCTATTGGGGGGAAGGGAGAAATTTTAGTGCAACAGAAGAAAGTTCTCCCAAGAACAATAATGTGAGTTACGTACCAGGCTTGTTCTACTAACAAAACACACTACTTCCTTCTTCAGACTAAAATAATCTTGATGTAGAAAAAGCTGGCAGCTGTTTAGGATCAACTGATTCTAAAAATAGCCTTTGCATAACTTATTCAGATTTGCCCTCCATTATAATAAATTATAGCTCCTGTCTTAATTTTATTCATAAATTTCCATTTCAGTTGTGCATTCTAGGAACATAATGTAGTGCCAGAAATTCAAGTGACAATGTTTTTGTTGTTCTGTTTTTGGTGGGTTGGTTTGTTTGTTTGTTTTAACAGAAATCTAAAACTTACCTTGTGCTTATTTCTGCGGTTGTTTCATCATACTACAGGGAACAAGACAATTCCACACTGAAATTCAACAAGACTCATTTTGTCCATGGAAGTGTATCTATTTAAACAAAACTTTTCCTTTTAAGAACTTCAGTATTCTGTCTTGTACAATGCAACAAAAGGCTAATTTGTCCCAGTTAAAATCACTATCCTGACTCAATTATAAGACCAAGAACAGAAAGTTTAAAACAAGTTGAAACAGCAGGGGATAAGGGAAACCTCCCCCTCACATAAAACATCTTCAGCCAAAAACCTGAAAGTTCCCCTATTAGAATAGTAATATGAACAGTAAAGCATTGAAGAGCTGCAGCAATTCATTCAAGTAAGCATGCCTTGAAGAAGAGATTTTTCTAAGGATACTCAGCAAATAAAGTAAGCAAATCACTCAGTAGCATGCTCTGACTAGCTGAAAGTGTGATAAAAAGTCACCTTATGCTAACAATGAAGAATTGATCCATGGCTAATTTCTTCCTACAGTTCTTTGTAATTCTGGTATTTATGCTGGTAATTCAAGTCATTCAGTAGAGTATGGCTTCTCAAAGTCCAAAAGTAAAAAAAGCTTTCTCTTGGTCACACTGACAAGTCTTTAGTCCCACTCAAAGGAGGAAAGCTACTAGTCCATCTAAAGCATGTCTAAGTAGCCAATTCATCTACATCAGGAAGACTAAACACTTGCTTTTTACATGCCTTTAAAACCAAGAAATGAGATCCTTTACCCTCTTTCAAGGATCCATTACCCTTTTACAAGAATTAAAGCTAAAAACTGAAACCATTTTACCCATTTGCTAGCAGTTTTTCCTCCCTGTTACAGTTTCAACTGCAAGATTAGAAAAGTTGATTTACTAATTGTCACTGAACCACTGCAAACAACCCCCCACACCCTAGCACCTCACTAGAGTTCTAAACCATTAACAGTTCAGGCCTACTCCAAATACCGCCCTTCTAGCTATTGAAGTGCTCAGTTGGTTTCCAGGTTGAATCATACAACGGATTAAGAGACAGGAGATGCTCTCTGCAGCCAGAACACATACAGCTTGTTCCTAGACTGTGCTTATCACTGATGTAAGGATCTCAGATGGAGAACTCCATTGAAGCTAAGAAATACCCTCCTCCTCCCCGCAACACCTAACTTACATTTCCAGTCCAATAAAAGTCAGTAGACCTGTTGCTGCTGAATACTGCCTTCTCTTTGGATTTAGGAAAGCATTTCGTGCCATTCTGACATGCTGTTTGCCAGTAACTCAAACCTGATGTATCCCTATGTGCCTTCATCTAGCATGCAAACCAAGGTTCCATGTGACAACGCTTCCATGACAAGCCATATGCCTCAAGTCTACTCAGCCAGTAAAAGTTAGTATTTTTTCCAAGTAACTTCTACTATGCACTGAATCTTCACATTCTAAATCATGGTAATTTTAAGATGTAAGACTCAGGATTTAAATTTCTTTCCACGAACTAAACCACTGTGTATCTTCTGGTTTTTGCCTCCCAAAGTACATGCAATTTCTACTTACAGAATGCTTTGCAGCCTGTCACTTGGTCAGAGCTCTCTTTAGTACCCTCTAGGACACCTTCATAGGCTTTGATAATAGCAAACAATCTTAAAGACAAAGGAAGACAGCTTCCTTATTTACTCTCATACTAACAGTTTTCATGCCAGCCAGCAGTTTCAATATACTAGTGATTCATATGACTGTATATGAGTTACTGGGGATTGCGAGTGAACCGTATCAGAGATAAGAGAACCAGCTCTGAACTAGCATGAGCGAGCTCTGGTCCAGAATGGATGAAACATATGCATCATCAAGCAGATGATGCTCAGTTCTTCCAAGGGTCAGCTTAGATCCAGAAATATCAGCCTTAAATTCTGAAATGTCTATCTGATTAAGGCTTACAGACCACAGCAGATTCGATTCAAAGCCAAACTTTGAATTCTCTGTGAATTCTGTGGTCTTAGACTAAGCACCTTGAGTGAAGACACTCTCCACATGGAAACAAACCGTATTAATTAGTACAGATTCAACCTCAACCCTGTTCACTCTCAACCAATACCAATGAGCCACAACACCTCCTAAGCCTGTGGTTGCTGAGAAGTTTTTTAAAACAGAGCAGATAAAATTCTGCTAGATACAAAATGGCCTCTGTGTTGTGTAAGCATCATACTACTCCCACCCAAATCCTATTTTATAGGGGTTACTCCATCCCCTGCCAAGCCTTTCCAGACAGTCACTGTGGCATATACTTTTATCTCAAAACCAGACTACTACCAAGGGAAGATACAGGTGAAAGAATCAAGGATAACATGTACTAAATATCATTAATCAAAACTGGCTACCTAATGCCATGTGATTCTACAAGCATTTAACTCTCTAAGGCAATAAAGCAACTGAATGTACTCTGAGTTAATCATCCATTTCATTACACAACCCACATATTCCTCCTGTCTTCCTGTGGAAACCACTAGGTACAATTCTACTACTCAGCAACTTTGCTCCAATGTTTTTTCTATCAGACCAAATCTGGGTGCACCATCAGTACTCCCAGTAGCCTGTCTGTACAGTAGTGCAAATTAGCACACACTTAACAACAATCCACAAGGTAATAACCCTTCCAGTCATACAAAATCCCCTTGGAAAGCACTCACAAGTGCCTCAATAATACTATTGACTGCTCCTGAGGGCAACTTCTCACAAATACCAGCAACTTGTACTATTTCACCAAGCAACTTTGAAACATAAGCAAGTTTACTAGAGAGAGCTCTAGCAGCTACCAGCCAAAAATCTTCAAGCTTCTGTTGACACAACCAAAACCAACAGAATTGAGGGGTGGGCAAAAGACTCTCATGACAAGGGATGGGGAATATATACCCTTAAACCAAAATGCTAGCTGTTTGGCTACAAAAAAAAATAATAAAGTTCCTCACCAACAATCTTTTCTCTGAACATAAAAAACTACCTACTTCCTTTTCACTGTTCATCTTAACACATAGATACCAACAGTCAAATTAAATAAACTCCTCCAATGACAACTTTTATCATTTATATCCTCAGCTCACAAGCCTGATGTCTGTGCAGCTTCTGTTGCATCAGTGGGAGCCCTTAGTAACAATTCCAAAAGCCACTACCAAGTCCAACATGAATGACTCAATGTTTAATTCAAGGGACTAAACACCCTTATCAATATGCAAAATGGCTCCCCAAAACATCCTTGGCAAGACTCACTTCCCCTGTATGAAGCAAACCCATGCAGTCTTTTGTATCAAGTGTTACGCATTTCTGTATAAGGTGAGGGAAAAAGCACATGGCTTAAATTGTACCCACCAAGCTAAATTACGGCCTTTGCTTTTCAGTTGAGACAAACTGTTTAAGAAATTGTTCTAACATCCTCTTGTCAGGTCTACGCTTTCATTCCTCCGTGTGTCAAACAGATAATTATCTATGCTTAACTTCCCCTCCCTTATTTTATATTTAACCAAAAAGACAAGGAAGAGCTCATTAAACAGTAAGAACTCATCATTAATTCAAGTTAAAATTTTAATCGGATTATCAGAAACACTTAAAAGCCTGCAAGGCTCCATTTCTTCTTATACTTTTGAGAATCTGGAGCTGTCTCTACTGTTCCATGCTTGGCCAAAACACCTCCGTTCTCCACAGTGCTCACCATGCCTGCATGTGAAGAGTATCTCTGAATAGTAACATTAACATCAAGCACTTCCACAAGCGTCTGATCAACCAGCAGGTCACCTGTGTATACATACAAACTATTGCTCTGCTTTAGCACAATCTCAAAATTAGACTTTTAATTCCTGAGGAAACAGGATAGGTGATTTGAACTGGCACAACTCACCAATATTTTCATGTTCAATCTGCCACAAAACTGCACGTTTAAGCTACAAATTGAAAATCCAGGCAAATTAGGTGCTAGGGAGATTGGACATAAAAGATGTATACCTTATACCTACAAGTTGCAAGAAATGCATTCATGTGTACATCTAAATTTCTCTTTCAAAATTTAACCCTCTTCATCTCCCATTTTTCCCCTCCCCATGTTCTTGCTAGCACAACATCATCTGACCTGTAGCCTTCTGAACCACTGAGTAGCTTCTGTGTTTCCTAGAAACCACTGGACTCTGAAATGGAAAACACTACCAAGCATCGATTTGGTGGTGTTTTCACCAGACATTTGTTACCATGTGGTGTTTGTTACCAGCATGCTGGTAACATCACAAGATCAAGAACAGCACCATGGGAATGCCTGGCCATAAAGCTTGTGCTCCCACCAAGTGATTTTTGATGCAAGAGAAGAGCTTGCATGGCTTGGGAACAGTGTATCATCAGGGATGTACTGCTTCAACTTTTCATTTTAACTGAGACATGGAGATACAACAGAGAAGAGCAAGCTATCAAATATCCTTATAAGCACCAGTAACTATTCTCTTTGAAGAATCTCATCACCTGCTTTCTGTAGCCCATAAAATGCCAGACGATTGTCTCAGCTCAACTTGAGCAGTCTGGCAACTCTGACATACCCAGCACTTTCATTTCATAGCTAATACTGTGATCAGAAGCCGTGACTGAGCAATTCAGAGAAATTATTAATGAACTGCAATAACACCATTTTATGTTTTTAACATACACTTATTCTTCTCTAGCTATGAGCTACCAAGGACTGCTACGTATTTTTACTTATTTCTTTCCCCTTCCAATAGTCACCCAAAAAACTGCCAATGTTTGGTAAGTCAATGACAGGCATGACACACTCCAGCATCATGGCAGTCCAAATGGTTCAGTTTAAGAAAAGTCAAGACTTGGGGTTTGTTGATTTTTTAAAGTACTCATCAAAATGACCCCATTTTACCTATAAAAATTTCATGTACTAATTCCTAAAGGCAACAAAAATCCTTCTGATGTGTTTCTTATTCTTTGCTCACAGACTGTCCAAAGCCCTCACATACAACTCTGACTCCTCTTCGTTGATGTCATCTGGAGCTGCTCAAACTGCAATTTAACACACTAAAATTCTTCAGCAGTAATCATCAGCCTTGTTTTCAGTTTGTTACTTCAACATACTAACTGCACTGCCCCAATTCATGTTTGCACACCATATTAACTAAAAAAAGAAAAACAAAGAAAAGACAAAAAGAAGTCCCAAACAAAAAAAAACCCAAACCACACCACAAAACAAAAAGAGCACTATAATCAGGGGTTCTACAGTCCTACTCTTTAAATAGCATTTTCCTGTGGCAGGACAGGAAAAAAAAAAAATATACTACAGAATGATGCAAAACTCAGAATTTGGTCATAAAAATACAGCTCTAGTTATTTTGGCTGTGAAATCGAAGTTGTTCACCTATTTATTTTTTTTTTCCCCTCTACCTTACAGTTTCAGCCAGCAAGGATTTAAGACAATATTCACTGCAAGGATAGCTCTATCTGTGCTCTGCCAGTTCCTTTCTGTCACTACCAATACCAATTTGCATGATCTTACATGGAGATACAATCATATCAGTATTATCCAATTATTTTTATTCCACTGTCTTTTCACAGAAGACTTAATTCCTCAATGAAGTAGCAATCCTGCTTTGAACGATGTCCTAGACCCACACAAACCCGTTCCCTAGCTTTTCCAGAGCATCTCTGGTTGCTTCTTACCTCTTTGCACACACAGTTTACTCTTTTACCTTCTACAAACCTGATTTATGCAAATCAGTTTTAATTATGATGTGGTCTCTCCTCATTCCTGTGTTTAGGGATGTCAACATTTTGCCAGCATGCATTCTAACAACCAGTTAAAACTGAATAAAGGCTATCTCCCAAGCAGCTTCAGCTAGTTGAGATTACCCCTGGAGTAATCTATTTTAAAAGCAAACTACATTCTATCCAGATTCTTTTATTGGTACAGCTTCATAACATGAAGCTTTCATAACATGAAATTCTCTTTACGATACTTTTCTCTGCTACCATTAGAAGCACAAATATTTATAAAGAAAAAATACTTCTTTTCAAAATCCATTTTAAAGTCTAAGATATCTGTGTCAATCAACATTTGAGCTGGTAATTCACACTGCCAGATCCATATTAAATGAGTCCACGGAGCTTCTATTCCCATGACTAAAAGACAGACTTGGGACAGTACCTAAAAAATACTTAAAAAGTTGTTCAGACCTATTATATGTGAGGTGCCCTTCTGAGTATTAGCCATTCCAACCACTTTCACTTCAATATCAATAGGAAAACAAACAAGCATTTGTCTTACTGGTTTAACTAGTCCAAGTTGGGCAAACACCAACATAGCACATTATAGTACACTTTTCAAGGACAGCGTTCAGTACATCTCCAAGTTCCTTTTCTACAAGGTTACAGCCAATGTCCCTGTTCAGTTTTAGCATCTCTGCTTTTCCACCGGCTCACAGCAAACAACTTAGAAGGATGACCCACGATTTGCTATCTATAGTGGTTCCTTTGGGTAATCGACACAGGCACATACTAAGCCTTCTCTTTGAATACGGTTTCTTCAATGTTTTGTCAAATTTTCTCCTGTTGGCTACAAAACTCATTTACACGGCAACATCCCTACTTGAGGGTCAACTCCTATTCCATTCTTTCACGTAATTTCATATCCAGAACAAATCCTGTCATGCCAGTTAAGACTGTTTTCAGCAAATCCCCTCTGCACATGCTTGGTTACTACTCTGAGCAAAACAAAGTTACAGACCTAAGTTCATCATTATGTCTGCAAGCACCTCCAACTTCTCAAACTCATAATTCATCAACTGCCACATTTCTCAGATTAAAGAAAACAAAATATACCCCAACACGTACACATATGCTTCTTTTAATTTCTGCTGCTTAACGTCATGCATAAATAATTTGCTTTTATCTTAGATGACCCAGATATTCCTAAGCACCTTACTGTATCTACTTTGTTTACGGGTTTGTCCCTTCCTTTATATCAAGTCATGGTTCAAACATAAAATGCGACACTTGCACTTCATTCACTTGTTGAGCTTAACAAATCAACTGTTTCCTACAGGTTTTTGATCACTTAAGTATTTAACTGAGTCAAGTTTCAAGGCTCACCACTCCTTCACATTTTCTGGACAATACAACTCCCTTCGACTAAACAGCCTCTTCCACCACTTCATGGATATCTTGCCTCTCACTCAGCACTCCCCCCAATTTATTTCATGCTTTAACATTAGGCTTTGAAAGGAGTCTACCTGAAATTAATTTTCTGAGCACCCCTGCCCCGTGGAAAAAAAAACAAAACAAAAACCCCAAAACAAATGCACTGTGCAGTTATTGCAGTTCACCTTAGAGAAATGCCTCCTCCATTTGAAAACCATTTTCAAAACACATTAACAGCGTTAATCATTTAGTGGTTGAAAGTTCACTGTTCTATGGCAGCTACTAATACTATATTCAAGGAGCAACTGCATAGGGCAAAGAGGAGAAAAAAAGGGGGAGAAATTTCATCAACTTCAAGTAACTAAGCCTAAGCTAAGTAAAAATGTCTTCTTAAAGCTTACCACTAGAATACATGGAAAATAAATAAAACCAGTTGCTACATAACTACTAAAGTCACTTTCAGAATCTTATATTACATTTGCCTCCCCTGGAAGTAAAATAAAAATATGGATTAGCTTTTACAAAAAATCTACACGCTTGTTATCTTTTCAGCACCATTAGATGCAAGCACTCACAAAGATGTTTTAAAATTTTACTCAGCAATATGTCAGTACTGTGAACATTGTCTGCCAATGGAAAATAAAGGCAAGGCATTCAAAATCTGCACATTTTTCAGTGATGCAAATAAGCCCTCATTCTGTGTTTTAAGTGAATTACTTATTTTCAGTAAGTATTCTGGGTCTTAACTAAAACTTATAATCTAACTATGCTGTTTTCTGGAGAACATCACAAACTGGTATTCCTGGTACAGTATTTAACCTTCATTTTGTTTCAAAATTATTTACTGTTTTAAGAGGAAAGCACTCTGCAGTATTTTCTAAGTGTATCCTGGTTTTTCCCCCAGCTTTCGAATACCTCAGAACAGCAGCAAACTCTTTAAAAATAGTAAGCTATAATTCTTACCTGTTTCTCTTTAATCCCAAAGGCACTTGGGGAACAGATCAAGTCTGAAACAATTCAAGCACAATCTCTTTTAATTTGCCCCTTACACTTGAACATCAAGTCAGAAAATGGCTTACTTAGTATCTCTCTCTGTTCTTGTCTATATTCATCTTTTCCCCTCCAACTTGAAAACATTGCTACTTCACTCAGCTGTGATACTCCCTTAGCCAAAGCCCGTACTATTCTTACCTGCATTCATCCTATGGTATTTTTTTGCTTCATTGCCTTAAACTCGGATGTATTCCAAACACCATGATGAAATAGCTGGTACTAAAAACTAACTCTTAAGACTACTTGGAAGCCAAATCACACAGCCGCTATGCAACCAGTTGCTCATTTTTGGTGCTTCCACTGTAACATATGAAATCACTGAGGATTAACCTAGCCAGCAATCCAAAACATCTAGGTGGGTGCTTTTACATAATTGTCATTTTTTCATGCAGTCTGTCTTAAAATTGAATCTTTGTAAAAGTAATTGAAACACATACTTACTTATATTCAATTTACTAAAGTTCTTAGTTATGGACAATTTGCTTTTATGTGTGTTAGGTATACATAAGCTTCTTAGTAGAATACATGTATTGTTCAAGAGCCAGTATGTTGGCTTGGCTAAGAAGAAATAGTAAAAGAAAGTAAATTTCTTTTCTGGACTTGAATACAACTTCTCGTGTACTTCAAAATCACTTCTGTGTTTTGAATCTTCAGGCTTAGGACAATAATTTTATTATCATATATGAAAATAAAGTTACTTTACTAGTAACAGAAATAATTTGTAATGTTTAGAACATTAAAGTTATCAAATGCTTTTAAAACTTCATTACAAAACACATTTACTTCTTTCCTTTGAGTTTTTAGTAAGAGAAATACTTGTTCCAACACAAAAGCTCTAAGAAACTAGCATTTTTACTATAAACCCAAGCCCTAGAGCAAACTGGAAGAGGGGATTAAGTCACTCCCATTAAATGAGAACTTATCCACTCAGCAGTGTTATTTGCGTGCTTATGGTAGCAGTGCTATTGCCAGACAGGCTGCACTAAGCCATTGTGCAATTAACACAATCAGCTACTACATCCACTGCTAACATCCTAAGCAGTAGATCAAGGACAAGTACTAAGGATGTCCTGATTTTTCACATCTAGGAACATGAAAAAAGGCAAGTTCATAATTTCAGGACACATAACAGGGGTTTTGTGGTTTTGTTTTGGATTTTTTTAAGCATGACAAAGCTTCCATGAACTTGTGTCAGAAGATGTAAACTAATACAAGCATGATAAAAAAAATTAGTTGCTGGCTTTATATAATCTGATTAAAGCATTAAAATCTATTGACCAAATTTAAGGGGTCTTGCACTGTAACATAGAACACTTAGTACCAGATTACAAAAATAGCACTACTTCTTGATTCAGAGAATCTTTAGGCCATTACTTGTTAGTAAAAATAAACAGAAGTCCTTATCCAATCTTAACTTATTTTGCAAACTTTAGGTACGCCCATGAAATTTCCAAGTGAAAAACCTGTTACATAACTGAGCAGGACACATTCAAATCCATGGTTCTGTGTCTTCATGTCAGTGGGTTTTGCTCCCCTCCCCTTTGGGGATCTACCATTTATGCATTTGTTGCTTTCAGATCTCAATTTTAAGGCTGAACTACATTTAAAAATTGAGCATGTAGTCCACTTCAGTAAACTGTCCAATCTCTGGACTTCTTCTGAGAGCTCTACTATGCTCCTACTCTCCAAGGCCTGGGCAACACAAAAGGGATGCTCTTTCCTCCAGGCCATGGAGAAGTGCTTGCCATGACGCATGCCACGCACACTTTTAAGACACTTCCCTTTAATGGACAATGCTTTAAAGACAGTACATACATTATTCTAATTAAATAGCATTCAAATTGGTCTACATATATTGCACTTGATCAATAACAACCTTTTAGTTACTTGACTTGATTTCAACAATTACAACTACCCAATATATCATTACAGGACTGACTATTGCCTCTGGAGAATATCCAACCATGTCAACAAATTACTAACTGCATTTGGTATTTAAAATTCAGTATTTAATTTAAACAAAGCTGCCTACATTTTCATGAAGTATAGTTAGGGGCAACTAAGAAGTTCAACTAACAGCTAAAGCCTGACTGAGATGATGTCAGTATGCTGTGAAGAGAAAGACTTAACCAGTAGTTCTGTTACTGAAATAACATCCAAGATAACAGTTTATGTTGAACTACATATATACCAAGTTTTTTTTCTTCCTTATGCTCTTGATTTGTTTATAACACCCCTCCTCTGAAAAGGAATATCCTTGTTTCTCTGTTTTATTGTAATTAAAAAAAAAAAATTATCACCTCCTCAGCAATATTGCAAATTAGAGGGAGGAAACACAACATGGGACACCACCCCCCGCCCCCAAAAAAACCCACAAAACCGAAAAAAGGTAACTTATGTACAAACATGACTCTTACAAGCAATTGCTGTACTGCTTTAAAAACACTTTCACTCTGCAAGATCTGGGAACAACTCTCTCACTTTAAAAACATTTAATCAGAATGCTTGGTACCATTTATCCTAACTGGATGGCTCCCTACCTGCACTGTTCTGAGCTATTTGGCATATCTAATTAGCTAAACCCCTTCTTACAAAAACTTCAGCAAAGGGGATGTGAAATAAAATAACGCTGAGTTTACCCTTGCTAATTCCAACCCAGCTACAGGTATTATTACAAGCTTGAAGCAAGTATTTAAGGAAAAAAAAAAAAAAAAAAAAAAAGACACACAACCAATGAATAAATAAAACAGACCCTTTTATAACTGTGTCAACTAATGACACCTAACCTGCTTTAAATCCAGGATGTAAGTCCTTCATAACTAAAGTGAAAGTCTTCTGCTTGGGTACATACTCATTTCAGCAGGGGCATAAACACGTTTTTCTGGGATGCTATTACTAGGAAGAACATGGAAGACCAACTGGTATCAGCATCAAGTATTTCCTAAGAAAGGCAACCTCAGGAGAATAAAGCCACAAGCCTAGTAGGAGCCAATCTACACTACGCGTTAAGAATTCTCATTTATATGACCAGTAGCTTTCCCAATTTCCACAGAACCAAAGAGATGGCATTTTCTTTTGCGTAATTATGTGTATTCACACTCAAGCTTAATCCAAAAATATTCCTCTGCAACAAGAACACTAGTTTTGGTATTAAGCTTATTTTATGAGGACCACTGCATGATTAAGAATAATAATGGATTTTTTTAAAATTCTTTGTGAACAGGTATTTAAAAGTAAAAGGGCTAGTTATTTGCATCTTTCTCATAGAGCATTAAGTCATGTTGTCCCACATCCAGGACAAAAGTAAGTATAAACCAACGCAATAATTTTATGCATGCATTCCAAATTCTTTTACAACATTATAATTCTGGAATTCCATGTATACTGTCCACTTAATTTCCTGTGAAAACGACCCCCCCCCCAAAAAAGTTTCAATACAAATTACTACAGTTTACAAGTATATTATTTTCCTCCTTTGCTTTGTGTTGTTCAGTTAAAGACACAGCATTTTCCAAAGCTAGTGACATAGTTGACTAAAAAAGACAGCAAACTTTGCTTTGAATTTTAAGTATCTGCAGCTAATCAAGCACTGTCATTTTATCACCAAATACAGGCAGTGTAGATAAAAAAACCCTGAGTTGGATGAGAACATGTAAGAAATTTCTTGACTTCTCTACGTAAGAAAAATAGTCTGCAGATTATAAAACTGAATTCATTGGTATTTTAATTATTAGGCTTCAAAATCAATTTTGTAGGACTAAACTGAATATAGGTTACACTGCTTAGAGAATATAGTAATTTCAGCAGTCTAGAAGGTTATAGGTACCTTTGCTTCTCTATTATGACTTCTTGTATTTTAAGGGCACTTAAGACTAAAATTTATCGTTAATTATATTTGTTCCTAACATTACAAATTACATTATTATAAAATATTATAATAATTACAAAATTATTAAATAATTATAATCTGTTATTTAGTGTTCTCAATACCAATTTCCTCAATTAATAACCAGTTAATTCAATTGTTGCAGAAAAAGCATTATCTAGCTAAGGTGAATAATACACACAGTGTAAGCCCTAATATTGTTACAGGGTTGTCTTCTATTAACCCCTGGAAAGAAAACTATTTTCACATCCATGCCATATAAAGCATTATAAGCAAGCGGAATTTGTGTGCAACATCAGATCTTTGTTCTTGCAATAAATCACATCACGACCTTCACCAAAAGAGAAAACGTTTTCCTAACACAGGTTTGGCATTCAAACTCCAAGGAGTTATCTCAATGGGAGAAAAATAAAATAAAAAGGAACAAAACTTGCAAGTTCAAAGCGCATCCTTCATTGGACCAACTACTACTCCTACTTTCTTCCGTGTGTAATAATTCCCCAGATGACCACATATTTACATATATTTAGGTATACGTAAGTGGCAGTACTCACATAAAGGTCTATTCAGTCTCATCAAATGACCTCCTGCAATACCATGAATACACACAGTAATATTTCACAGTATATCTTTCTCAAAACTGAGGCGGTTCACAAAAATTTCAGGGTTGAGTACTAGTATCAGAGCTTAAATGTCAATGGTTTCCAAGAACCATTTGAACATCATTATTAATTGTTTCACCGCACCCTATGGCCAAATAGAAAAAGGAAATCATGATTGCATTGGTCCACACTAAGTCAGACAACAATTGCTGTCTTCGTATGTAAGATTTCATCTTTTTTTTCTTTACAATGAATGAATGAGCTTGTTTTAGAATGAAATAACACCTTACAAACCTGTGTTTCTATATTCATGAATAGCATCATCGTCTTGTTCATAAACTCCACCAATAGATGCAACAGCTTGCATACCCTTAAATGACACATTAAACACGGCATTGTATGCTACAGCAATTATGCAAAAGGCGTGAGAAGCCACACTACCCCTTTGCAAATAAAAACTCATACTCGAGTCCCAAGTTTCCCAAGGTCAGTTACTTCAAACTAGAGTTAACAACTATGAAAGACAGGATTTGAAAAGACTAGAAATAAACTATGATACTTCTAAAGATTAAAAACTAATTTCAAGATTATCTCAGCCTGAGGCTTGCTGCCCATTATCAGGCAATACAAGGTTACAAACACTTTCACTTACTTTCATGACAACTGGCTTATAAATACTAAACTTTTCTTACATGGGGATGTTGTGTAAATCAGCATCTAATGCCTAAACTATATTGGCTCTAATGTAAATGAAGCTGAGGCCACTACTACAAGTTAACTAAGTATTTTGGTCACCATACCTTCACGAATATGCTCAATGTAGAAAAAAACAAAAGCATGCACACGGAGAGAAAACTATAAAAAAGGCAGTTTAAAAGCTCAAAATTAGTGGCAAAAGAAGAGAGAATGACACTGAACATATTATATGACTGTGTAAAGTCACTATGTGCTCACATTTTCAACACATCCAAGTTCCACCTTCTAAAATAGGACAGAAAAACTAGAAAACATTCAACAAAGAGCAATAGGGATAAATAAAATTAATCCTGCACAAAAAGTGGCTAACCACAGCAGGACTCTTCAGCATGGAAAAGCTGAGGAACATGAGAAAGGTTTATAAAATCGTAAGTGGCTTGGACACAGCAAATTAATTGTTTGCAAATTCTTCCAACACAAGAGATGGAGCTGTCAAACAAGACTAGAAGGTAGCAGGTTCAAAAGAGCACAAGGAAGTGGTCCCTCACACTATGTGTAGTTAAAGCTATGAAATTTTCTGATGATTTCCAATATATAAGAGCATACATAAAACCAATGGGACACTGAAAAGGTTAGTAGAAAAGCAAAATCTGCAGGTCATTGAAAATACAGAAATATCATTTGGCTTTGCAAGATCCAGTTCCATGCTGGGGCAACATAATGGAGAAGCACCACATAGGTTTTTATCCCTGTCCTTGTGGGGCCTTTCCTGGGCATCTGGTTTGGTCACCAGCAGAGATAGGATAATGAGACAGATGTCCGCTTAGTTTGACCCATCTGGACAATAGTTCTGCATGTTTCTGTAGCTTAAGACATATAAAAAACATGTACAGATAGGAATTTCAGCTGCTAATAACAGGTTTCATAGTTAACAACACCTGTTGGGATACCAGCCAAACACCGTAACATGAAATAAATGGTATTCTGTGATAACCCATGTCCACAATTTATCATCTAAAATGAAAGGCGACCAAAAGATTGCTTTAGTCATTTTACTATTACTTGGGAAATGTGTTTGTGCTACAGTATTCAAGTTAGAGGAACAACTGGTCCTCTCAACTGAGTGTTCATAATTAACAGGAAAGCAATGCATGGTCTTTTACCCACATGAACTTACTAGTCAAATAAGCAACTGGGCATAAAGGATACTTTTGAAAGAGACAACACTCAATTCTTGGCAATCTGTAACAGAACTTACACCAGGGTAGAGGCAGAATTCAGCCTGCGCCAGCATTCCTACCGGAGCTCTGTATACTCCAGTAAAACCTCTTATGAGATCTCCTGCTTGGTATCGACATACATGTCTGCAGAATTCAGTAGCTCTGTCACCATGGGACTTCTGCCCTCATAGCATTGACTGCAAAATGGAGTGGTAATGTGGGGAAGAGGCTGTATTAGAAGAGAAGAAAATTACCCTCACAAACACTCCCTCTCCTCTTTTCTTTCTAGACACAACTCCAAATATAGCAATTCTGACTCTGTAGGGAGTGTTTTCAATCATGCCTGACAATTTTCATTTTAAATATGGTCTATTAGCAGAGTCATGCAAATGGCTACAACTCCTTACGAGTATGCATCAGAGGAGAGAAAAATGCACCTAAGTTCAGGACACGGGGAACCACACAAGGAAGCCAGAATACACTGCAGGCTGAGGTACCTTCTTCAGGCCACAGATTTCTTTGATACCTAAGCAAACTTTAGAAATACTGTTTCAGTTTCTCTGAACAAAGTAGTTCAGTAACAGACTGGGTGAGAGTCTGCTCTCTTCCAAAAAAGATCCAGGCATGTTTATCCATCAAGCCGCTTTTCCTGAGATGTCACAGACTGACTTCCAGACACAGTGTTTTCCTTTTGCTAGGGAGGGAAGAGGCAAAGAAGTTCCCCTTCACCTCACATTGTAACTGTGCTGTTAGCACACACAAAGTCTGCAAACAGGCTTGCGAAACCATCAGCTCAAGCTGTAAATGCAACCAAGGAAAAAGAAGTTGAATTCTTTCCTAAAACAAGATTTCCTCCCTCCCTTTATACCTTCACACCTCTGATTCTGGGATGAAAAAAGTATGTAATTTTTATTCTACAAAATAATTGGTAATACTGTCATCTTAAACATAATAAATATTCTTTTCACAAATGCTATTTAGTGATACTCACTTACTGAAAGTTCAAAATAAGTCTATTAATAGAAGTATTTATCAAATACCCACTAAGTCACACCATTACTTTAGCCTCCCTCTCAAGAAATGAAGCTGTACTACCAGATCTGCTTAGAGTTGACAGGTTAGGGTTGAAGTCCAGTAGGAAACAGATGGTTGCTGACTGTTGATGCATCAATGTACAGGCACCAGAAGAATTGCTAGAGGACCAAGGTTTGCATCATACTCTAGCAAAAAATATGTCAATATTAACACACTAAACACAAGGTAGCAAGTCTCATATTACACACAGTTTTGAAAGATGTACTGCCAAGACTGTAAATAATTCTGACTGGGCAGGCAACCTTACTGACAGTGCCAAAGACTTTGACAATTTTTCAAATTCAACACTAAGTCTTTTTATATCAGAACTAAATATGAAACTTACACCTGGAGATTTGAGAGACTGGAGGACTTGTTTAGAGTCATCACTTCAAGTCTTCGAGATTAAATAAACTTTTAGAAAAAGTTTTTCTATTTCATGTCATAGTGTCAACTTACAACTCATAATAGATTAAAAAAAAAAAGTGTTTCACTCATCTGCCACAGCTTACCATCTCCCTAGACAAGTTTGCAAAAGCAAAGGAACTCACTCACAGTAGGTCTTGGGAAATCCAAATTTTCACCTTCGTCTCCTGTCAGTCCCTCCTGAGCAATGCAAACACACTCAGCAGCCAAAAGAATTGAGGTCTTGAAATCTCACTGGCAGCAGCCCTTGAAGAGCCAGTATCTCAACAAATCCTTACTGCCAGGAGTGACCTTCACTAAGCCCTTCAGCACGTCTTCATTAAATACAAGGGCTCCACACCAATATTTTTAATCAGAATTGATCAATGTTGCCTACAGCTTCCAACATTACTTGTCTTCTGGAGTTATCCTGACATGCTCCTGCTCCAGAAGCCACCCACAGAGAAGACAAATGGGAGTGCTGGCACCTCTACTGAAGCGCAATCTTTCAAACCCATAAGCCAGTAATGTTTGGACTGAGCTACAATGATGCTGCAATCAAGCACTTGAGACTTCAGAAAATATTCTTCTCAGATAACTCTACTACAGAGATGAAAATTCTAGCAGGTGGGGGAAGGAAGTCAAATCTAATTATCACAGCAAGGCTACTTGAGCTCTAAGTCTTACACTGATATTAGGCCAATTAGTAGCATTCAACTCTAACATTTATCTAAGTATGAGGAGCTAACAATTTATGTCCATCAGAAGGGGCACAGTAAAAGGATAACATTATCCTCTGGACAGAGTTATACTTCTCCATCCTGCTTTAAAAATACTTCAACTAATGATGAATTCTACAATAACATTTCAAATTTTTCAAAAGGTATGACCAGTGCTCAATTATCTAAGACAACTTAGTTACTGAACTCCTTTCCAAATAACTTCGGAGCAGCTTTTTGGTGAGGAGGATTTCTCAGCACATCTGCATCAGAGTCAGTTCACATGACTGCTTGTGGTCGTCTTCTTCCTTCAGCCTTTCATTTGTTTCTTGGCTTTGAGCAGCTCTACAGAGAAACAACTCACTGTTTTCAACAAACACAGCAGTGGGAAGTGTATGGTTATCTTTTCATTCACACCTCAACCATGTTTTCTCTGGGAGTGAACATGTGGAGGAAGAAAATACCTTCCATCCAGTCACAAGGTACAGAGGAACCTTGAATGTCTGTCCCTCTCTAGAGCGTTAGTGACTAACTTGTGCTTTTTAGACATGCAGAGCTCTTCAAAAGTTGAAGCACAGGTCCCAGTCAAAACTAGGACCTGCATTAGGGTGGGGCTGACAGGTAATCTAAGTGCCTTGCCACAGAAGAAAGCACAACTGCAAAAGCTGCTGTGCCACATGCAAAATCAAGACCCTCATCTCATAACCTGTAACTCGAGCAGCCGCCTCTTTCCTTCAGCTCTCCAAGTCCCTGCAGTCCCAAGACTATTTTGATATTGAGAAAGGTTAACTGCCCTTGCTCTGAAGCATGATCCACTTTAGAGTGATCATTCAATTCACACAGTAAATTAACTCTCTGTCACTACAAGGTCTTTGATACTTCATCAGAGCATCTGCTGAGTTTCAGGACTGACTTGCTGGCCCTCTTTGGCTAAGTACACATTAGCTTGTCACACAGAGCAACAGCAGAGGGTCAGTACAGCAAAACCTTGGTGCAGAGGCTTCAATGGCCAAACTACATGTTCTGCAGGAAGTTTTACACGAAGTTTTACTTTCAACTGGCTGTTGTCTCATTCTATACGCTTAATATCTACCTATAACTAGAGCATGTCTTCCAATTCAATTTCATCTGAAAGGAATCCTATTTGTGCATCTGAGATACTCCACAATGGAGAGCAAAGAACTGTAAAATGGAACAATCAAGAGATGCGCTTCAAAAGAACACTTTGATCTGAACTAAATTGCTAATGGAAACAGCCATCAAAAGGCTGTAGAAGCCCAAACAGATTATACGTAGTTCCAGGCCTACAAAATGCAGGGTAGAGTCATCTTTTTTCCCCTACTTTCTGTCCACTGAAGAAACTTCCTTGCCATTAGATCATATCACTGAGATCCAAACAATATGCATATACTTTAAGGTTTGGGAAGGTACAAGTATTGCATCTATGGTTCATCTAATCTATGGAACAATGCGGTTTGAAGCTTTAATTGTTTTATCATCCAGCTAATGTAAATTACAGTACCAAAAAGTAGTTTTTCAGTAGTATAAATTATGGTACCAAAACTAGTTTTTCAGTGCATGATGAAGCCAAGCACTGTAATGAAGAATGTCACCCAGTGACAGTGAGCCCCACTGATTTGGAACAGTGAGAACAGCTCAAGCCTATCTTGCAGCCCTCCAGTGGAGTAAGATGCCACTGACCTGAATAAGAAACAAACTAAGACAGACAGTTTTGAAAGCTTGCCTTTCCACTACAGAAATGCAAATCTAAAAAAGCGAAACAAAGCAATCTATTTTAATGTACAAGATTTTTCTTCTCCTTACCATACCGCATAGACAGTTTGTGCATGTACTACTGCAGTTATTTTTGTCACAGGTCACATCAAGATGGCAATCTGATTCAGCTGGGGACTTCCTGAAATTGCAGGCACCTGGAAGTTGTATCTTCCAAGACTGGCATCTAGAATGTTCTTAACTTTAGAAACAGGCTACACAAATCTGAATTTTCATGCCGCAGAAATAGAAAGAAAGCCACAATCTCTCTTATGAGAAAGCCACAATTGAAATAGTTCCCAAGGGAAAACTGTAATCATGAAGGTATTTTTCCCTCATTTTAATTTTCAGCCAGCAACAGCAGAACAAAATGGACATGTTAGACAAGGCCATTAAAAATCCAGTCTCCTCTTTATGAAAACTTACCAGGTCAAGTTACATGCAGTGTTCTTCCTCATACTGAGACAAGTGTTTATTTCCCTTTTAATAGCCTTCATTCAGTTTACTTATTCTTTTTGCCATGCACAGAGCTCCGGGCATTTCAGCAGCATAGTAAACCAGTGAATACCTTTAACCAAAATAATCATAAAGTTTTTCTAACTGCATATAAGATATTGCAATTTCGATGCAAGCCTTGCTTCTGCTAACAAAAGGTCAGAAATGGAACAAGCAAGAGCGGTTTCAGAGAGGCACAGTTGCAGGATGACTTTGTAAAAGAAGGCCTCAAAGTTATCTATCCATGTTAATTATCATTTGGGAACAGACATTGATTTATCTGTGAAAACACAGAAAAGGACAGTGAAGCTTTTGAAAAGCAGCAGTGAGGCAAATAAGCAATTATTGATTCATGTCTTTGCCAAACATTTTCACCCACTCATAACAAGGAGAGTTTAAGAGGATTTTCACTATAGTTAGTAATAACAGAGGCAGCCTCTCCAGCTCACAAAAGGGAAGTCAGAACATAAGCCAGATGCAGAACTCCAACAAACACTGATTCACAGCTCAAGTCACACTCAAAGTCACGTATGAAATGAGCAATTCAGCCATCCAATAAGCCAAGAAGGGGAAAGAGAGGGCAATTATGTCTCTGTTCAACAGAGCACCATTTAAAGTATTCCTTCTGATTCAGCACCAACCCTTGTGATCAGTATTCTTGGCCTACCATCAATGAATTTAATTATACAATTATTGAAAAACACAGCGCTCTCCCTTCCCTGCTTGCCCACAACCCGTCCAATACAAGTCACAGAAATTAGTCAGAGAGAACATGCAGAGTAGCTACCTCCAATTTTACTTTTGAAGTTCAAGTGACAGAAATGCCTGGATATTAGCTCAAGTATTACTGAAAATTAGGTGTTTCCTATAACTGAGCAAATGGAGCCTAATCTTCTATATTAACTGATACAATGCGAGGGGCCATGAAAGCTGCCACTGAGTTCCTTAACACCCATCAGTTACTTACTTGAGATTCATCTGGGCTATTTAACTGACAGCAGTATGTTGCGATCCACATCATCTAGCACAGCTTTGCCCGCTTGCTGGCTCTTCCTCCCCTGCTGAGCTCCCAAAGGCAAGTTGAGCTTCAGCTCCTCCCTAGTTCTGCCTTCTTTTAACTCAATATGCTCTGCTAACAAATAGACTTGCAATCCTACAGCAAATGCCTCCTTAACTTTTTTCTTCCCCCACTACTTGAAATAGCTTCTCCAACCAATTAGTACAGATACTATAGCAATAAGCACAAAGTTCCTACCATTCAAGCTGATATAAGTGTATTTTCAAGACAATGTTCTTAAACAGGAAGGAATTCAACACAAAGGAAAGGACACAGCCTTAGCCCCATTAAAACAATATTGTTCTACCATGAACTGACGCATTAGTCACTGGTTTTGGAACAAGATGCCCTCTTCCCTTTGCGCCAGTTTTGGTCTCTTTCCTTCTACATCTGGGAGCTGGTGGAGAGGAAAGAGAGCACAAGAAGGCAGCAAGGAAGTAAGTTATGGCTCTCCTCTTTCAATTTGTGCCATCTTCAACACAAAAAATATTTATTTGCTTTTGTTGTTACAAAGTGAAAATTACAAGCAAGATTCAATACCCACAATACTTTCTTTAACATAATATGGATGTGCCTCATTTTCAAAGCTGACCATTTTAGAACACTTTTGAAAGAGACAATGTTCTTTCCGATGCCCACGTGGCACTATCAGTCCCAACTGGCAATTAATTTTGGATCCTGACTGATGCCCTAATGTTCCAAGTATATCAGCTACGTATTAAGCAAAGGACTTCCTTCACTAAAGGACAAGAATTTAATTGAGGCTATATTCAGATATGTCTCTGAAAGCTTAAGGGAAGGGCAGAGATATAGTAACTGAAAACATTTTAAAGAACACACATACAACCTCTTTCTCCGCAGGAATTCAAGTTGTGTAGTCTACATTCAACTCTCTTCAACACACAGGAGCCAGTCAGACCACAGGTTCCCTGTACTAAGCACAGCGAAGTCCAGCATACACACACTGCTTCAGGAAAATCTTTCACACCAGCTCTTAAGAAGTAGGGCAATAGGGAAACAACCACAGATATCCAAAGAGCCAGCAAAAGTGCAGTATTATCAGACAGCAAGCCTCAGCAAAACTTGACTAACCTTTCCTAGCCTTAGAAACAACTACAACTTTAAAGTCAGACCAGAACAACATGCTCACAGGGAGAACAACTAGCAGCATAAGGGGGTGCTTTTATTTTCACGTTTTTATATCTAAGCTAGGCTCTTATAGACTTCTGTGATCCTGTTTAGAACTGTGCATTATATTTGCTATAAATTACCACCCTCATACTTTTGTTCCTTCTTATCAGTATGGCTCTTCTGTTACAGCGTTTTTAAGTCTAGTTTTTTCAACTGTACATAGATACAAGCCTCTTTCTACCTGTCCTTCCATTCCACTAACCATTTTTTCCACTCCTACCTCTATAGGATCATATCACAAAGTCTCCCTTTGGCAAGGCTGATTTTAAAGGAAAATATAAAATTACCTTATTAATACATAACTATCTTTATAAAACTTATGCTTTTAATTAAGAACCATTTTCAAGCTATCAGTCAATTAGTAATGTCATACATTTGGCTAACTGACAACTTCCTCCACCAACTTGAAATGTCACAGTACTGATTTTTATTTTGTCTTTAAGTCAAGGACCAAAATACTTTCAATAGACTCAGAACTCTGACCAAATAAGCCACAAAAGCAGGACACCCAATAGTAACACCATGTTTAAATTAAAGACAGTGAGCAAAATGTAAGGGTTGTGGTTTGCTTGTTTCTTACGGCAATATATTCCTAATTTAAAACACTTGAGTGCTGTTAACACTAGATAAGCTGCACAGATAGCAACTACTGAAGTAGATGCTATTTGAAAAAATAGCTCAACCACACTCACTTTCTGTACTAAACTGAAGCTAGTTATAAGCATTTTAAATATCACAGGGAATGACAATTCTAATTGCATACTGGAGGATTAGATCCAAGACTGCTGTCAAAGCAACATCTCAGAAAAGGTTAACTTTGAAATTAATGTTAGCCCAGGGAGTAAACTCAAGTTAGCTCTTTTTTCTTAACTCTGCTTCAGTTTTTCAGCTATATGAACTGCCCTTTTTGGAAACCTATCTTTACATTAATAATGTCAGCTTTTCCTTCAACATACTTTACCAGAAGACAGCAAGCAAAATGAGGGTGATTTTAGCTGCCTCTTTATAGGTTCAATACACGGCAATTTATGCTTTACATCTCACACTATTTCACCAAGAGCAACTTTTGACTGCAAAGAAGAAAAAGTCCCTGAGAAGAAGTCAGCCTGAAATTACTCACAGTTCCTTTTTATTCAAGAGCATACATTTGCCGATGCAGGAGGTTTTGATCAGCCTCCTTATGCAGAGGAGACTGTCAGCAAAATAACCACCAACATTTCCAAATAGCTTTATTTTCCTACAGCTATGACATTTCTCTAATTAAAAGATGTGATTAGTAATCGCATCTGAACACAACAAGATTATTACCTAGAGATAAGGTTCAGCAAATCTCTTGAGATCAGTACAGCCTCTTACACATATCCTCTGCAGTACTCCTGCCAGATCAGAGGCTAGAGTGAGGGGACTAACCACAAGCCTGTTCATGGGCTGGCATCCTTGTGGAGCTTAAACTGTGTCAGTGACCTCCTAGAACAACTGAGCTGCTCTTTCCACAGAAACCAAAATAATACATTTCTACTCTGAGTGGCAGGAATTTGAGGAAAAGTGGTATGGAAAAAGGTAATTTTAAGGTAACAACAGGTTAATGGTAACTGTTTAGATCTTGAGTTTGTCATCAAGACTGTACTTTGCAGTACAAAATTAAGGAATCCTATGCAAGTTCCTTTCCTATTCCTTGCTCTCCTCTTCAGGGAATAAATAAACATTAGACCTATCTAGGGCAGCCCCTATTAACAGCTCATCTCTCTCATTTGAGCACATTATCCCTTTAAAGCAAACATTTGAGCAGCCTGGTACATAAAAAGGCAACCCACCTCCCTGTTCCTGTTAAGGATAAATTCTTTTTGTGACCTCACCATACTTGCAATCCCAAATCTTCTGCATCATATACCTTTTATCTCCCTCCCATTCTTCCATCTAGACTTGTCCTTCTCATGCTCTGTTTTTAAAACAAGAAAACCTTCCTTTTAGCCTTGAAATCAGAAGTTGCTTCAGGGAAACAGTGCATTTTCTATCAAATGGCCTGTGAAAATTCAGGCTCCCTTGCCTCTTTTAATCTGCCTGTGTACATCACTAGAACTGTTAGTTCTGTTTCAGTATTACTCTGAAGACTTTAACCACAAAAGAGACAGCAGCTTTCGTAACAGGTAGGTAGTTTGATGATTTCCAGCATTTCTAGAAGCAAACTGACCCTCACTGTGAATTCTGCCTGCCCCTAGGCCAAGTATTGCTGCCTTCTTGAAGGCTACATCTCACATCAGTGCCAAACTTGAACATATTTGGGCAGAACCAAGATAAGGACAGCAGAGCTTATTCTCCAGAGCTCTATTTCAACTACCACATGCTCAACAATTCACACAGAAGTCCTGCCTCACTGGTTAGAAATTGCTCGACTGGTGCCCAGCGCAAGCAACTGTTTTGCTCACTTCTCCCTCCCTTTCTCCATGATATCAACAGCACAACAGAAACACTAATTTTGACTTGGATCCTGGCCTTATTCTAAAATTCTCTTCAAAAGGAATGGATGCTTGGATGAGAAATGTGCCACTCAAACAGAATGAATTCATTTTTGTTTTTAATGCGGATGGTAACACTGCCCTTATGCTGTGTGCTGTTCAAAAGCCAAGAGAACCAGTCTCTGACAAAAGGACTTGGAAACCAATGAATATTGAAGCTTTAAATACAACTCTAACGTTTCCAGACATTTGTCACCTTTGACATATGACTCCACTATGGAGATACAGGGTTGTTTTGTCTCTGATAATTAGCTATCTTCACAGTCACCTTTCAATAAGGAATCCATTTCATTGCATTAAGAGTTTTAGCTTACTACAGAAATAGTTATTTCACATATTCATCCAATTTCTACTCCACAAAACAGGAGCAATGTGGCTTTTACACAGCAACACAATTTTTTCCTATCCTGAGGAGATGCACCCCTTCATCTCCATTTGGGTCCTTCCTCAGAGGACAGCTCAGTTCAGAAAGCTTCTTACTAAAGCAGCAAGTTTAGCACAAGCGTGCTTAATACAGTCCACAGCTGGCAAAAAAAAAAAAAAAAAAAAGCATGGTAACTTAGGTCACTTATTAATATGTGTTTCCAATTAAGTCCTGCAGTGTCACCTACTCTTCCATGTGGGTCTTGCATGTAAAACTTAGCCTATTATGCTGTGAAAAGCTTCCCTCACCTGAACACACTTTGTCTTTTAGATCTGAATTATATATAAGCTTATGAAAAGATAATGTAGCATTTGATTCCTTTTTCCTCCTTGATATTTGACAATTTTTACATCTACTTTAATTTAGTTTTTACTAGCATTGCTGAACTAACATGATGCTCAAGGACACAAGTCAAACCCTAAGAAATTTAACAGTAGAATGTACTCAGGTTGTTTGTCCAAAAAAAAAAAAAAAACAAAAAACAAAAACAAAAACAAAAAAAAACCAAACAAAAAAAAAAACACCACCAAAAGTCTCCAAGTAAAGTACTCAGTTTGTGTTTGAAGAGATGCTTTCCTCAGCATGTCTATGTAATAAAGCAGCTTACACATCTGCATTGCTTAGTATTATATAGTGAACTAATGCATTTCTACTCCAAAAATAACTCTAACAAAGTAATCCAGTGCAGTCTGGTAAAACCAATGTCATCTACTGTCATCCACTAAGACATTTAATGAAAATTTCACACAAACACTAAACGATGATTTAATTGAGCTGGGACAAGGCTTGATTCAAGCTGCCACAAAAAACACTCAAAAACTAGGTTATGCAGCATTAACACTGCCTGTGCAACCCTTATTTGTCAGTGTAGGACACATGCTGTAACACTCCAACTATGCAGTGCTTTTCCATAGGACCCCCTACTTATCTCTGTACACACAACAGACCTCCTGTGGAGATTAACACTGATGCCCAGTGATTGAGCTTATTGTCTGTTGGGCCTCTGTCTTATTGATTGAGGAAAAGGAACAAAAGAAGGGATCAGACAAGTGAGGACAACAATTAAGACAGTAAAAAGCCACTCTGGAAAAAGATAGCTATCCCTCTAACACTCACCTCTCCTGTGGTGAGGCAAGTCTCATTGAACTAGGAGAACCCAAACCAGCCAGTTTTGTAGCCCACCTCTGAAGCTTTGTAGCTAGAACAGCAGCTAGAACACAAAGTATTAGCAAAGGAAGCAAGAGGGAGTGAGATTCCTACTCCAAGTACTGAAAACACTGCAGAAAGAAACAAATGAAATCTAGAATACTACGTTGGCTGCTCAAGACTACCAAAAAAACCTTCCTCATTCTCTGCTGTATCAACACATACAAAAGTTGTAGCATATGCACAGAAGAGAACTGAGCTCAGGCAGCCCAGACAACTTAAAGGTTGCCCATTAAGTACTCTGCCTTAATATCAAGGTATATCCATCCTTACCTTCCCACACTCAAATGCAGAACTCTGCCACTTCCTTTTCACTGCTAGCAGCCATCTACAACATGGAGAGCAGCACTGCTCTTTGAACCCACTCTCGTTGCCTCAGAAACATCACAGATCAAGTACCTGCCCAGCTAACCAACTGGTCTTTCAAAAGGTTTTTACAGCTTTAACCTTCTAACAGTGGGTTTACACAGTGGGGACAGCAACATGGACAAATCCACTTCAAAAGCATATTCTAAAAAATTAGATTTTAAAAATAGTAGTTCTTATGCTTTGCTACATAACAACATATCCTATAAATACAAAGTTTAAACTGGCATACTGTTATATAGCCACAACTGTTAGGTAGTCAGGTCATTTTGACACAAAATGTTCATCGCTTTAACAGAGAAACTGCTGTTTGGAACAAATACTATTTTAGTAATCAAAGATGCCAAATTTGTTCAAAACATCCTTACAAAAACATTCTCAAGCTCCTCTGGAAAACCAAACAAAAACAAAAGCAAACAAGAGCACAACTATTTATACATCTGCCAAGCACACGTTCTACAGCAGATAACATAGTAAGAAAAAGAGAGGTAGTAAATATAAAAACTAACTTGCTCATCTTGGGGGGTGGAGCAGAAGAAGTTACTGCTTCAAGTTAATCTAATCAATGCTACCTTTTTTACCCAGAAAATGGTAAGAAATGGTAGGAAAGAAAAAAAGAAAATTTGCTTTTTTTGATTTTCGTGGCACTACCGTCGTCATCTAATGACAGAAATCTAGAACACTCTCGCATATGAAGAGTTTTTCCAATATTCTTTTCAATTGCACAAATTTTAAACACTCTGACAAACTTATTTTTTCTTCACCGAACAGGAAAGCTGATAGCTTCCACACTGGGATTTGGGGCAGGGCAGAAGGCAAATCTTTTTGGACAACCAAACATCAATTCTTAAATGTTCAAGTTATCACTGCTTTTTACATACAGACAGAGGCAAGTTTACTGCTTCTGGAAGAAGCTGCAGGGGGAAAAAATGCTCCTCTTTTTTTTTTTTTTAACCTCACAGATACCGATTCTAATAGCTACTGGCTTAAAAATTCTGTTCAGTAGAGTCAGGAGGTACCATTTCCACAAAGAAGCTCTTCAAAACAAACAAAAAACCCAACCCAACCCACTGTTCCAGGCAGTTACACTGTGCTATTACAATCATCATCAAGAGATGGTCAGACTTCTCAGTGCTGAGAAGTTTAAGGCACCAGAAAGCCATCTCACAAGGCTTGACACCAGTCCTCACCTGAAGTTGTCCACTATGAATTTTAACAAGAAAAAAAAACAACACACAAACAGAAAGGGTTACACTCCTCAGTTATGTAAGTCACAAAGGTTCTAATTTAGATTTATATTTAGTTATTCAATTCCCACCCATAGTTCAACTCAGTAAACTGATCTATTTTTAGCTTTTGACTCTTTTGGATATTTCCTTCCTTCATCTGTGTAAATGCGTCACAGCTTCTCAAATGTTTCCCTTTGGCTAGGGAAGGATGCATCTGATTCCAAGCTTAAAAAAACCCAAAAGTTAACACACACGTGCCAAGTGGTTATTGTTGGCTGAGTTGTACCCTTGGTCTGAGTAACGGATAGGCAAATTTGACCCCAGTCCTCACACTGCACTACAAAAGATATTGCTCTTTCTTGCACTGACAGGTAACAGCATGTCACGGCTATCCTCTCCAAGGATCACCAGTAGCCAAGCCATATTTTATCTCTTTCTCATAACCAGGCTTGACTTGGCTCTTCTGCCTTGAAAATTCAACAGACAAACAGTAGAATTTTCTCATAATGGGAACAGAAGTTCAGGTTTGTAACTTTCTGTCCAGCCACTGAGGCAAGAAATCCAGCCAAGTGAGTGTCCTTGTTCTCCTTCCAAAGACAGCCTTCCACTACATTCGGAGAAGCTGGTCTCTTAATTTTTTTTGTATTTATTTAATATAAAGCATTCACAAGCCAATCAACAAGTTACTAGATAAACCATTATGGCTGACCTCATCTTTCCATCTGAAAAGCTGCCACTGTCCTAATAAATTTTAGTTTGGCTTGCCTTTGCTGTCCTTACAGAAGCCTGGCTCGCATAATCCCCTGTCAGTTAAGCAATGCACAGCACTGATTTCCTCTTTGAACTTTGCAAGCCATGGCAAGTTCAAGTCTAGCAACTATCCGTAACTGCAGAAAAAAAGTACTTAAGGCACACAAAGTGTGACTTCAAGGGGTGCAAAGCAAGAATAAACTCCTTATGTAACCATCCCATTTCCATTATTTTAGGACCTCATTCATTTTGGTACAATATACAACCAAAATAGACTTGCTAACTAACATAAATAAAGCAAATAAATAAAGACAAGGAGAAAAGCTTAGAGAGTAAAGCTTTATTTTTTAAAACATAAAAATCATGGCTGTTCAGTTTCTTTAGCAGAGAAATCATATCCTACTTTATTTCCCTAGAGTAACGGACAGGAGGAGCCTCTAAAGATAGGATTTGACATCTTCTTAAGTCTGATCTTCACTGCACTATGTACCACCTAGCTTTTGCATAGACTAGGACAATCCAGTCAACTTATATTTCAATTGACCTTGATTAGCTTTCTACCCTTTTTCTGTGCCTTCAGATGCAGATGTCTATTCCTCTAATTCCAGAAGAATTACAAAAGGCCAAACCATTTCAACCTTAGCCTAAATGTTTTAAAGAAGGGTGGAGCATTTGTATGATCTCAGAAAATGATATCATCTTTGTACTCAGTGCTGTGTATCCCCAACATGTCCAAAAGTTAGTGGCATGACAAATATTTGGAAAATGAAGGACTCACTACCTTAATCCTGGTAGAAAATTATATTCAATAGTGTACAGCCAAGTTTACACAATGGGTACAGCAAAGTCTATTGTGTAGCATAAGAGATTAGCCAAGTAATATTTAGTATTTAAACACTCAATTTATTCTAACTCACTTCTTGGGATGTTCTTGATGTATTCTCCTGCTGGTCTTGATGTATCCTCCCTTTATTATCCGGGCCAAGTTTTAAGAAAGGTCACCTCATTTCATCCCAGCATTTAACATCTGCTTGGGCTCTGAAAACAAGCAATCCCCAAACCTTCAACATTTGAGACTTTTCCTATTTTCCAGAAATCTCAGCAATAACATTTCTCATTGTTTGATGGCCTCAAAGTTATTTACCAGCTACATGACCATCACAAAACTTAGTGAAAAGCCTTTGACCAAATGCCTTGACAAAGTATCTCATAAGGCTGCAGGTTTCACTGGTGCACAAAAATGCAGGAATTCAATACAAAATCTAAAGATTTTGCATTTCAACTCACTGTTTTATGCAAGAAGTGAGGTATGGACTACATAAAAACAAGTAGGTATTTAACACGTCCTTGTGAGCCCTTCTGGCTGTAGTATATTTCCCTGTTCATTTTTAGGCACTTAGGAAATCTCATTTCACTATGACCCTCAGCCACTAATTGCTAAACAGTTATAGATGAAGCTAACTGCAAGAATCACTACTGCTTGTTTACACAGTCTGCAGACGCCTCACGAGTATTACTGCTCATACATGCACTAAGACTGCAAGGAAACATGAGTAATTAAGCTCTCGGTAGTTTCACAGACACTAGAACGCATCAGGATTACTCACAACAGCCCTGTTCGGCGCCTGCTGCCCAGAATACTTTCTCCAACTTTTTGTTAAAAAGATTCATCATGCAAACTCAGTTTTCTAAGCTAGACAGAATACTTAGTTTGACAGCATATACATGCACACATATAGCCCCATGCACACTGGTAAAACAAACCTTCCTGAATCTCAGCCTCGTGTTTTGACTCTGCTACACAAGCTGATAACATTAACCTGACTCTTATGCAGATTTGTATGAATTATTTCACTCTCTTGAAATAGTATACTACATAACATACCAGACAAAGCAAACTACTGGCATACTTTGAGAGCTGAAAGCCTACCCTTTTCTTCCTATCATTTACATCTCACTTCCTTACTATCTTAGGCCCTAAGAGACAAAAAACTTAACAAATTTTCTCATCTCCCTGTAAAAGTTCCTTTTTCCTCTTAAGAAAAAAAACACCATAATTAACAAAACAGCAATACTGAGTTCAGTTCTTCAGTAAAGTCCAGGTTACAAAACATAGAAGTACCAGCAAGATGCACAGTTCAGCACTTGCTCAGCAGGAAAACCTGTTACATGTTTGCGGTGTTTTTTATTAAGCAGTGCTACTGCCACTTGTGCATGGCAGTAACAGTGACACAGGAGGTGAAACAAATTTGACTAAATGATTTCAGAAGACTCCACTCGACAACCTTGGAAAAACAACCCCATTTTTTAAACAAATACATAAAGACAGTTAGGCTATCTCCTCCTCCTCTGTGCAATCACAAGACGCTGGGATCAACAGCTCCAGTTTCAGGTTAGTTAGAGCAGCTATTTGGCAGAGAAGCCACTGGAAAGGGCTTTGTATCTTTAAAGTGGAGTCTTGTCACTCAGACTGTTTGGTGAAACTTTGTGGACACAACTCATTTATGACCCTCCTCTTTGTATATCAATACAACAACCTACTCTAGAAGCTGAAAATCAGATGCTTTAATGTACTGTAGTGTCTACTGCTAAAAGCACTTGAGTTGTTCCTTGTCATTTCAATTCCTCCTCCTCACTACTGGGTAAGTGATCTGTTTTCTGAAAACAGCAGTACCCTTCCTGAAGGAATATGACTCAGCTTTGCAGATCATCAGTATTACTTCACCGATAGTCTACTTTTTGATTTTGCTGCACCAAGAAAAATGCTAAGTTAAACAAAGATTCTTCTCCAAATCAAGCAAATTTCTTTATGAGAACAACCAAACAGATGCAACCATGTTAGACATTAGATTAAAAATAGCCTGCTATCAGCTTCAATTTTTTTTTCTTTACCCAGCAGCCCTTTTTTTTTTTTTAAGATTAGACTTGGTTCTCACCAACATCAAGAAGAAAAATTAGCTTCCTTTGTTCTCATTAAAATCACCACCCACTTTCAGAAGAATATCCCTCAACCAGTGCATTTCCAAAGTTTCAATGTGTTGTTTCTATTTTAACACTTTTGCTGACCACAAACAGCTCTTTCAGTGATCTCCTTCTTCAAGCTGCAGACCAAAATCACAGTGCAGTTTCACCCTATTAAACTGACCTAATAGTCTGCATCTAAACAGGTCCATTTGTTGACATTACATGTTTTTTTTTAACTTTTAATTGAAAAATAGTACAGCAACCTTAATGTTTTCTCTTTATATTGGGGTAAGGAAAGTCTTTGCAGTCTTTGCTCAGATTTTACTTACCTAGAATGGTCATTTTACATGGAAAAGCTTTTGGAAACTGCATGATATTTCAGGTTGAAATTTCATACCTGATTCTGCTACGCTGCTGTTGGACATGTTTAATTAGAGAGAAACCACTTCTTCAAGAAACATTTAGTAGTCACCTTGTCTACACAGTGACCAAGCTCCGCAATTAATGAAAGCCACAGCTGCACCAAGTCTTTTCCCTACTTCTGTCAGCATTTCACACCCATTCAAACATACTCTCAAGAATGGGCCTGGTTTTTCTCTAACTCCCATTTACCTTCCACTCCAAACGTGCGTTTAGTTTATCAACTGTCAGATGTTACAAGCAATTCTCTGTCCCCTTTCAGAAATATTCATGACTTCTGACTCCAACTCTTTCAAACACACCCTAACTGCTAACTTTCTCTATCCTTTGCTATCCCCAGAGAAGCTTGGCTGTTCCACACGAAGTCAAGTTGCAGAACAGCTGCTGCATTTCAGACTGACGAGCTCTGTCCTCATCTTCATTGTTCCAGGAAACATCAATCCAGCAACACGATTCCCAGAGTAACCTCTCCATTGTAACTTCATTGTTTCTGTAGTTATTTTTGTTCTGCATACTGCACATCAGCAACTATCAAGTTGTGACATTTCTCTACGGTGTTTTTCAAAACACCTTCCTCCCCACCCCCCAACCACCTTATTAAAATGGATGCTGCTGGAACTGGATTCAAAACTTCACAAGAGGACCCACTTTTTCAGTCCAGGTCAACCAGTACTAATGACAGCAACACTGCTAAACCTTCTCACTGACTAACGCAACTCAGAGGACAAAGTAACAGATTCTTGAAAAGCTGACACAACATCTGAAGGTTTTTGTTGTGTTTTTTTTTAATACAAATGCTGTTGTCACTCTAGGCTGCATGAAAGAACAGCCAATTTGTTTCGTATTTTACATTCTCTGCATGCTCACCACTTCTTACAACCCCAAAACATACCTCAGTTCCTGACAGCCACAGGGCCAAAAATCAATACCTGCAGAGGACAGCATGGAGATACCATGTGGGGCACCACCTGTGCCGCATGCCAACACTTCACTTCTGACTTCACTATTGGATTATTTTTGTTAGACATTTGTCACTACTGTGTAGCTACTCCAACTGCCACACCAAGTAAGCCACACAACCACAGCTCTGACTACCTTCTCTGTGAGTTAGCTGCTATGTATTGGCAGGAGAATAGATGAACCTTCTTAGAAAGGCACTATCTTGACTTTATACATTGTGTGTCCTGCTTCATGGATTTAAGCTGAAAATGTGGCTTGTTTTTCACGTTTGATACCTAATATGAAAGCTATTTTGCCCATGATCTGAAAGCTAGTGTGGTTTTTTATTAGTGGCATTCCCGAAAAAAACATGCTGCCTTTTAACAGTATGATTGCCTTTTCTTTTCCACGTAATCTTTCCCCTCCCTATCTCTCTCTTTTCTTCTCTTCTTCCTAGAGGACTTTCTGATACAGTAGTATTTTTAATGTCGTCTACTACAGGCAGTCAACTTTCCCAGCGACTATCACACAGGACCCTAATGTAAAGCAAGCAAGGCAACAGTACATAAAACAATATGATCAGAAAGAAGTAAAACATAGGTCCTCCCTGTAAACCTGAAATAGCGAGTTTCTGAATAGACCTTTTGGTTTTTATCTTTACAGTATTATTTGTTAAGTGCTGTTCATGAAAATGAAGCAAACAAGATCAATCCTCATATCATGATACTCATTAATACTTCCTACATGGTCTCAGCTACTCAAGCAATTATCAGCCTAGGCTGCTATAGGTAGACTTGGTTGAACCCAGACTGATCAAAGTCTCAAGTCACTAGCACTTGCAGAAAGTCTTCAACTACATGTGCATAATTACAGTAGATTTCAGCATCCCTTTTCCCTAAAATACTCACATGGACATTTTAGTACCTTCATATATTTCAAAACAAAGTTTTAAATTCTCTTATCATTAAGCCTCCATTAAGAAGCACGTACAAAAGCAGGAAAGATTAAGTGTACAGTGTTAGAACCAGGTGCTATTCAAAGCTATTCTGGCTACCAGCCTGTTCTTTGACTTCACCTCAGGAGAGGTGGCACACTGAACTCTACTCAGGACACCCATCTCTCCAGACCCACTTTCATCTTACAGACTTACTCCTCCTCCTGAGAGAGGACCGCTGCCACCTGCATAGATTCATTTTTAGACGGAAAGTCCTCTACCCTTTTGTTTTCCCACTTCGAGTGATGATTAACAGTTATATTCAGATTTGACCTGGCTAAGCTTGGTAGTTATTCACCCTAGTGACAAAACTTCCAAAGCCTCGTTTTCCCTTCGTTTTGCCATTTCTGTTGCTCCAAAAGGTCCCTGTCCCTTGTTCAGTATGTAAATTTTTCTGCTCCTGGAAACGTTGCAAGTGTGCTCATAAACAGGTAGCGACAACACCAATCTCCTCAATGGCTTTGAAAACTGTATCGTTTGTCTGTATGTGAATGAAGCTACTGCACAGTTTGCAGAAGCCACTAACGCTGAATGTACCTTACAGGAAATAACTACATCCACTTTTATCACAAAACTTGGAACAGTTATCCGTTGGTAACTTAGAGGGTTTTTTCCCACTGATCAGAGTAGTTTATAAAGACACTTGCTACACTGTCTAGCCAGGAGTTGACTAAAGTGCTTACAAGCTTTTTTCCCTGCATCCTTTGGTATTCACAGATTTCTCCACCATCCCAGAAAGGTAAGTTTAATTATTAAATGTACGATCAATATCTCGATTACTTATGTGAAAAAATTTTTGTTCTTTATGCTCAAAACCAAAATTCATTAACTTCAACTAGCAAAAATTCTTTCATTTGGAGGTCACTGTTACAATAGCATGATTTAAACTCAGACAGCCCTCATTCTTGCATGCTAAAGATGTCAGTTGGCAGTCCACTTCCCAACGATGAAGATTTCAGCAACAACAACAAAAGAACAACTGCCAAACAAAACCTCTGTATGGTTACTGCCCTGTAAGCCATGACTTGATGGCAGTCCCTCAAATTCAACTTTGCTCATGTTAGCTGTTTTCAGCCCTTCAGAATACACAGGATTTTAAGTTCAAACTTGGAATACATTTTGAAAAGTTTTTATCTTAATAACTTTTCATACAGAATAGATCTTGCACACTTAACACATGTATTAACACCCCTCTACCCGGCCACTTACACTCTGTGCCACTGGGTTTTCATACAGTAATAGTCCGTTTTTCCATAATTCTAAGAGATTTTATTAGTCCTTTCAAGTCATGCCAGGGCAGTTTTTAATAAGAAAAAAAGAGATGCTTGCTATACATCTTCAGCTCAAAACATATCCCTCCTGTCAGTTTAGAGAGTCATCTCTAATCTCCAATTTACATATAGGACAGAAAGGCACTTCCTAACAACCACTGTGGTTTTCTCCATCAAAATGTAATCACTTCGCTTGGCACTCAACTCTGCTTCTTAGCAATTTTATTCAATCCTGCCACAGAGAAGGTGATAGATCTAGCAAGGTGTTCTTGTCTCTTCAACTTCAAATAACAAGATTTAGATATCAAATAGATAATGGAAAGTAAGCTGCCTCAATTTCTTCCAATTCCAATAAAGAGATTCTTCATTTAAATGCAAAACACACATCTTTATGTTTTCATACCACCACCTCACTTCCAGTTCAGCTGCTTTCTTCCTATTTCAATTGCAACTTATTTCCACAACAACTCAGAGTGAGTTTACATTTACATAACCAAAGTGGAAACTGGAAATGTACACATTTCAAGCAATGTGAACCTAGCTGCTGTTCAATATCCTAACATAACATCTTCCAAATAGTGAAATGCCATTCTTCAGGCTACTTGAATTTTACTTCAGGCTTAGTCTTACAAAAGGACAGGAGGAAAGCCAGTAACTCCACTGGCAGCTCAACTGACCAATTTAACTAACCTAAGAGTAGAGCTGATTGTTCAGGAGGGTTTTTTATTGTTGTTGTTTTGTTTTCCTCCTGGAAATCACTGTAACATTTTTACCCATTTTCTCTTTTAAGTAACAGCTACAGCTTTGCTGACATTCTCTGCAAGTGACAGGAAAAAGGAAACATTTGTCATTGTAAATACTGCAAAAATAAAAATATTTTGTCTGCTCCCACATACACTAAATGAATTTTTTGCTTGTTCATTGATCGCTATGTCCATTGTGTTTCACCGAAAAAAAGTGTGCCTTCTGTTCAAACAAAGGGAAGCACTGGAGATCTCTTAATACACGCTTCCTTATAAAAGAGTGGATCATGTACAGAGGTGGAGTTTAAAGAGCTCTTCCCAATACCAAACACCCACAAGAAATGCCAGAACATTTTCCAGTGTATGTCACAGCCCAGGCTGAAGCAGATAACCTCCACATGTAAATACGGAAATGAGAATGCCAGCTGTTAAATATGCTGTAAGAGCTTTTTGATAAGCATTTGACATGTCCTTCTACTGCTTTCAGATTTTTGGTTGCTGCAAGACTAGGCTCAGTGCAACTTCCCTGTTATCAGAAGTTATCAGTATCAGAAGTCATCACTGCACCACTTAAAGCTTATCAACTCTGTGTCATCCCTCTACCCACACACAAATGTGGAAGTTGACTATTAATACAGCTGGGCAGAGTCTTCCAAAATGGCAAGGTTACTAACCACGTACCCATTTGTAACCACACTAGGCAGACTGTAAGTCTACCGTTGTAACTCGTCATTTTGCTTTCAACATGATTTTTTTCTGAGAACGACAAAGCTCAGTCCTTCTTCCATGATGAAACCCAGCAAGGCCAGCATCTTGGCCAACTCGACAAGGAGTTTGGCACTCAGTGCTGTCATATGAAACAGGTTGCCGAGGGAGCATCAGGCCTTTCAGAGGGGACGCAGCCCCCTGTTCGGATCGTCTGTCCAAGCAAACGCAGCTCTGAACCCTGCTTCAGGGACACCTTCTGCAAATCACACCTCCTCCTTCATTCTCATTAAATCAAACACATTCGACAGCGAGCCCCGACCGAGAACAGCACCGGTTATACAGTTTCCCACTTCCCTCATGGACTTTCCTTAAAACCCCCAGTAACACTGCTTTTATTATCATAATTACTACTGACATTTTTTTTTAAACACATGAAATCGGCGATCTCCCTCATCTTTCCAGCGGTGAGTCTGCATTTTCCTCACTCGCCGCTCCTTTTTAGGCACCCAAAGGGAGTAAGTGCCCAGCCCTGCCC
>NW_010558173.1:49496-50905 GCF_000687285.1 Phaethon lepturus | reverse complement strand
CTCGGGGGCAGCTGGCAGCGCGGGTGGTACGCGGCTCCGCCGCCCCGGACTGGCGCTGGAACCGCACTGGGTGCGCCCTCGGGTTTGGGACGCGGGAGCTCTGCTGACTGTATTTATTCTCTGTTGTGATGCCGGTGTTGTTCAGATCTCCGTTGTCAGCAGGACGCGGTAGCCGATGAACCGCAGGCGGGGAGGGTTGATGTGGGTTATCTCCAGCTCTCCGTGTATGCAGAACTCTGCTTGTAGCTTGGTGGTGGAGAGTCTGTGCCACCTCACCACAGCCCATGAGGCTGTAATAAATCACTTGTGTGCTTTGTTGCGCAACGTTCACAGAGCAGAATGCAGCCGTTGCACAGGCTCCCTCTGAGGAGTCGCTGCCTCAGTCACCTGCATCGTCACAGCAGAATAATTCAGTTTACACCAATGAGCCCAATTCATCCATGCAAAATTAAACACTATGGAAAGTGGAATCTTACGCAAACGATATACTTAGCATATTATTAATTTCACTGAGACTCAATGAAGAAGTCACATAAACTAGTTAACTGCATACAGAGTTTCTTAATAGCTGTCAGGCAACTGCATTTCTTTGAAGAAAGTTGCAGTGTATGTAGCTCAGCGTACCTGCATTGGAAATATAAGCCAGGTCAGGTATTCTACTGTCATCTACTTCGGCAACTGTTGTGTGGATAGGCCTGGGCCTCAGCAACATCTTGCAGGAGCTGAACTGTTTTTATCATCCTGTTCCTTCTCCACAACTGGTCCTTTCTCCTCTAAAAGCACTTTCTAGCAAACTCATAAATGAAGGAGGTCTTCAGTGCATAAACATTCTGGCATCCCTTCCTGACATCCGTAGTTCTGTGCATATGACAATAATTTCAGGTTAGCTTTGATTAGTATACAAAGCCAAGGGAAATTTCTAATATATGACCACACCTGCAATTCCATGCTCTCCAATCCACTCTGTTCATCAGGAGAATTACTTTTTAATACCCCCACAGTAACTTGTGTACTGGTGATTATATAGCCCTTCGAGGTGGAGGAATGAGGCCAAGATGAGTTTTCCATACCAACACTTGAACCAACACTTTGTAAAAGAAGAATAATTCTCTAATCCCGTTTCAATTTCTCCTCTTTCTCTCAATATATTTGTAATATATAGCATAATATGTATTTCTTATGCCCAGGAACTATGTAATATGTATTGAATATGAAATATGCATTAGTCAAAGTTGTAAAAGCAGTTCTTAACCAGTGAGCCTCAATGGTTGTATAGAACACAATTTCTAAGACACATTTCTTAAAGCTCCCTGATGAAAGAGGGAAAGGCAGGAGGTGCCCTTCATAAAACTGGTAGTTATGAACTCCTGTATTCCCACCTCTTTGCTGGTGCCATATAGTTTAATTTT
>NW_010558173.1:10031-49465 GCF_000687285.1 Phaethon lepturus | reverse complement strand
CTACCTTCAGCTTTACTAGAAACATCTCCTTCTATGTGCTGGTTATGACTTTTAGCTTTTCCAGGAGGTTCTCTGCTAGACTCAGAAGTTCATCTTCTATAACCTTTCTAATCCTCTTGGGACCTCCTACTCTTTAATCTAGATGTGACCATAGCGGATCCATTCCATTCTACAAACTGCATGTGAATCAGCTATTTTGTGGAAGTGCTAATTCCTTAACAATATATGTTGTATGTGGATCATCAAGAGACATTTGTGCCCCCTTTCCTAGATTCAGTCTTTTTTTGTGGTTGATGCATTTCATGTCAATAAAGACACCTTTTTACTGATATCAAGTCTTGAGGGTGGGGACTGTTAATTTTAATAGATATGCCGACAGCATATTCTTCAGATTCATTTCTGTTTGACACCTTGTTTTTATATTTCATACTTACAGCAGGTAAGTGTCACGGTAAAATGTGCAAGAACAAGGCAGTATTGTGACAGATTGCATTCTGGCAGCAATTAGAGAGCTTGAAGAGTGTAGTAGTATTTTGGGAACATTTCATTTCCAATCCAAACATGTTTTCAGAAGGTGTTTGTTTTCTGATTTGTTTCAAATCCATACAGAACTTTTGCTGCATCATCATTATACTCTGTACTGCTGCTGGAGTGTTCAAATGCAAGTTTGCTGCACGAAGTGCAGCAAACAACCAGTAAAAGCAGCATTTCAGAACTAATCTATATCTGTCAGTACAGAGACAGTGCCAGCCCTGGGCAACTGAAAACTTAAAGCGCTTGGAAATCAAGAGGTTGACTTGCAGACATCAATGCTTTTTAAAATGGTGCATTATGGTTCTTTTGGCTTCTTGGTTTTACCACTTTAGAGATGTGAAAGACAGCATCCTTTCCTGTTGTTTGCTTACAGTTAAATTGTCACACAAAAGAGCACACCTTCCCTAAGAGCAACACGTATAGCTGGCTCGAAGAGCCTCCTATGATACACACGTAGGTGAGCAGGAAACAGCACGGCAGCAAGGAGGGAGCCTGCAGCACAAGGGTAGGCTGGGAGAATCCTGGTATATGCAGGGCATGCGTACACAAGCAGAGCATTGAAGTGGTGGTAGAAAAAACGCCTTTTCTTAGCTGCTCAAAATATGCATCAATTTTCTTTTTTTTAATGAGAAAAAAAGGTGTTAACTAAGAATGGAAAGAGTCCATACTACAAGAACACAGCGGGCAAGGGGAAATCATTGCCAAAATGCTATTTTCACTCAATTCTACCCAAGTGATTTGGTTTTCTTTTAATTTCCAGATAGCTTTTACTCATAAGTGTTTTTTTCTATTAGTACATTCATGCAAAATGTTTCTCACTTAACAAAACTGAATTTCCTGACAATGGCTCTTTTAAAAAGTTACTGATAAAGCCTAACAAAGTTTTTCACATACTCCACATATGTGGATAGTACTTCTAGCTGCATGTCGTGATTAATGAGATGACTCCCATCAAAGACAACAAGAAGAGATGGAGTTTGTTTTTACTGAAGGAAGCAATCAAATGTTATACAACACTAAAAAAAATTATAAAAAATGCAGAACTATCTATAATTATGGAAATATAAACAGTATTTAACCAAGTGGGAAAGTTTCAACTAGGCAGTGCATGGATTTGGCAAACACTTTCCTAGCACAAATAAATTCTGTCTTTTCAGAGTTTCAGTGAAGAGGAACAGCATTGCTACAGCTGAAGGAACACTCCAAAGATTCTGGACTGGGTGGTGTGTGCATTTCTTATATCAATACAGAAGGAAATGTTTTAAGTCTGTTAAAATGGAAGGAATGTCATGTTGGCCTGCTTTAGTAAAGCACCTGATGAAATCCCAGCTTTATAGTTTTGCTCTCTATCAGCATCTTTTATTAAATTGCTTCATAAATAGTCTTACTTGCCTCTGAAATGAGCAAAAGCTCATACTACTGCAGGTAGTGAATCGATGGAATGAATATCCATTTCTGATTGCTATCAGGTAGACAGCAGTTTAGTAGAACACTTAAGCTTTAAAGAGCAAGCTTAAATCTTACTGGAGACAATTATGTCCTTTGCTAAATTTAAACTGAAGAAAATGGTTGTAGTACCTTTAATGGGCTCATGGTTATGTTCAGCAGTAAGATAAATAGTATTAGTAAAAGGTGATGATAGAGTACCCTAGACAGAAAAATACATAAGACAAATACAAATTACCTACTGAATAGCAACGTGTTATATTCAAAAAAATACATATTTGTTCCTCTAGCTCAAACTTGAAACAGTGGGTCAGACTGTGTATTTCAGGAAGGAGTAACATTTTAAAAGTACCCTTTGCTACACGGTAGCCATAATAATGTTGTGGTTTCTGTTTTCCTACCCTAATTTTCATGATCTTTTTTATAACAGGAGTTTTTCCAACAAACACTAGGTCCAGCGCAAAATTAATCAGTGTTATTTAGCATTAGATTTCAGTCCATTTTTCAAACTGAAAGAAGGTTAAGTCTCTCTAAGCTTTTATGACATATCAGCCCATAGAGAAACATGACATTAATAAAGGCCAGACTCTCAACAGGCATCAAGGCTATAAAATACAGTGCTACATAATAGGATCCCAGTCTCACAGGATGTTTCGTCTTGTACTTTGTGATACTGTTATGCCTCTCTGCTTCTTTAACTAGATCAGATGGGATTTGCAGGCATCTTTCTAATTTTATTCATGTGCTCTCTGTATGTTAGGTGACAGTTTTGCCACTTGAGTGTCAGTAAGGTTTTTTTAGGACTCAAAATATCCTGATGAAAACTTTTGTAAAGGCTTTAAAGAAGCCACAACTGTCTGATAAATTATACCTGCAATAGTGGCGTAAGAGTAGGATTTTAGTTTCAAAAAATAGTATTTCACTGTCAAATTATTAAGAATGTTGATTGAAAAATCACGCACACTGGGATGCTATCAGCAAATCAGAAAACAATTAAAGGGAGTATGGATTTATGTATGCAATATGGAAATACAGAGAAAAGAAGTTTGTATTTTTCAAAGTAGTGATGCCACTTTCACACTAACTGCACACACCAAGAGGTTTCATTTTACAGGGACATATTCATATTAACATCTTGATCCCCGTTCATGTCCAGTTATTCTAAGTGCATGCTTATTTTAAAAAGGTACTTCATAAACCACTAAGTATAATTCATGACAAGGCACCTTCAAAAATATTTTGTGACAGTAGGCCAAATGTGCTACCAATTAATTTCTGGCACTTGATGGATTTAAACTAGAAGTGAATTTAGCCCAATGTGCTTTGTTGTCTTTGGATATTGATTACTTGGCTCCATAACATCCTTTTGTCAGCGTAGTAGCTTTCTATAATGCAACCTCTTCCAACAGCCTTTCAGAATAGCTTCCCATACCGCTTCAAAATGCATGCCCTAGTTAAATTTGGATAGAGGCCACTGATAACCAAACAAGACAGGGATCCAAATAAAGCTGCCTAATCTTTTACTGCCAGTTTTTCCCCTGGTTCTATGATAAAAGCTCAAGAGTATGTCAATCAGGTGAGCACGCAACCTAAAACAAGCCTGAACTAGTGCTGTGATATGTTGGCTAACATGCTCACAGAGAGCTGGTCTAGGTTAAGTAGTTTACCATGGAGTTTCTGCCAGCTGTGATTTCCACTGAAAACTGGAAATCGCCCTCCAGTACAACAGATTGTTTTAATCTGTTTGTTTTTCTGGTACAGGTGGAGAGAAGACACAAACTTCTTTTCTAAAACAAAAGGATAAATACTTCCCTCAAATGTCTATTTTCTTCTCTTTTTTTAAAAAATACATGTACTTGAAAGGGAGATGTAAAGGTAATGGAATCCTTCGTGATTCTTTTATCCCTTCAAAACTCTGTTATTTATGGTGAAATCTGAAAGCAAGCAGCTACAGCAAAGTCTCATTCTACTTTAAAAGCCAAACACAGTTGGAAAGTAAAACAAAACCCAAAGCATTTCCCTCCTGCAGAATTTTTTCTAATGCATTCACACAAGCTTATATTTACACCATATTTTGTAAACAGGATTTCACAATGCTAGAAAATACAATCATATATAACTGTCAGGAATAGAAGTTTTCTGCTTTAGCAAAGATTTTACAAAGTAACATATTCAACATTATGAAAACTTCTAAAATACACTTCTTTCCTTCAGATATTAAAATAGAAGTTAGTATAAGCCCATTATCTGCAAATTACTACTCACCTAAGTAAGAGATTTTGTAGGAACAGAATCACAATCTTGCTTCAGCAGGGTTTTGGTGTATGTAAGACTAGAATTTGGCCTATGGGAAGTGTTAAACTAATGTATATTACAGAGAACTAGTGACACAGAAAATGAAAGCAGAGGCAATATCCATAAAAAAGTGCTCTCATGAATATTCAAGCTTTTATTTTAAGTAATAATATACATTATCCCACTCAAAAAAAGATGTTCAACATTATCAGCAGATAAGTAGCAGTGGGTCAGAGTGCGAAATTGTGATGTGAGGCAAGGCAGGAGGAAACTGTACTTACAAAGAGAAATATGTAGATCTTGGGTTTGGGAACATACCTTATTTAAGAGTTTTATAATTCTGCCTGGATATTAACGGCCTAAATGTTTATATTTGCATCTACAGCAGGTGTTGGGCAGGACTTGCAAACCTTCATTTTCCAAAGGTTTAAAAATCAGAAAAGATCTTTTTTTCTACAGATACATACCACACATCCAAACCACGAGAATATATGCACTCAAATATTGAAGGAAATTAGCTGTGAAGCAAATTCCTATTTTGTTAATGTTGCTTATTGTTTGCTAATATTTGCTTTTGACCTTGGAGAGAGATGCCTTCACAGGTGGGAATGAATGTTGTCAGTACTGGCTTTTCACAAAAATATTCAAATTGCATCCCAGATCTGTGAATGTCTGTCCTGTACTAGACAAACTGGGAAAGGGGAAAATAGCTTTACGCGTAAGTGGCCGAGTACCACAGCTGTTATAACTTGGATGACCTTAGAGTACATCTGTGTTGTGCAAGTAGTCACTCAGTCCTACACTCCCCAAGCTCACCTCATATTCAAACAGGGGCAAACTCTGGGGTATTGCAGGACAAAGTCCCACGCGACCCCTTTCAGCAGTGTGAACAAGCCAGGGAAAGCCCTGGATAAGTCCAAATTCTCATCTCCCTTAATTCCCTGTTAAGACCTCACACAATTAAAATATAGATGGCTTCTGAGTGTCATTTTGATGTCTGAGTTACAGATCAGGGAGTATGTTATACCTGAGCCTATTACTTGGCCCATCCTCTTACAAATAATCTCTAGGTAATGATATGGGCACAGAGAATGTTCTAACACCCTCACATTATCCTGGAAACCTTGTTACTCCACAGAGCTTATTCTATGTCCATTTTCCATGACCGAATCCTGCAAACAGTCCTTTCTCACAATAGGTCTAAAACATTTATCTGTGGGAGCACAAGGGGACGCATTTCTCCTAGACCTATTTCACATTCATTATTCTACAGTATGGTTTCCTCTTTCCATAGGAACCATGGCTTAGTTTCCTTATTCAAGGCTGTGTGGAGGGGTTCCCCAGAGAATTCCAGACACTTTGTGACAGATTGACATAGAGGCAACCAGGATAGTCAGCAACAGAGCTGAAGGACAGTATCTTTAATTATGAATTCCCAATTGTAGTTTATCTCCACTGACCCACATATCAGGGGGCTGACCACAGCCCTAGCTAGTGTGAGAAAATCTGTAGTGACAGGGAACAAATACAATTAGATAGTCAGCTGTTCATGCCCCTTGAAAAAAGAATGTGAAAACAAACAACAAGCTGTATAGAATTCCACATCATCATGCACTGCTGCAGCTAGATCATTCCAGAAAAACCTCTTTGAATTTTATCACTGCAGCTGTTTATCAAATGTAACAGAAGTAAAAAACAAGGCAAACTAACTCCAAAACAAACAACTGGCACAGAAAGATTTTGCTAATCCCTTCAAGTGTTCAGTTATTGCTGTTTTCAGAAGGAACACAGAACTCCTAAGGACACTATGGCTTGGCGCATTTCAAGTAAAGCAAATAATTGCCCTTCAAACAGATTTTCAGGTTATGAGATTTCTATCCATACAGCTTTTATGTTTTCCTTTGGGGAGTGGGGGGGATTTTTTTTTCTGGATGAGATTTCACAATCTTTAACCTTTCAACAACCCCTAAAAGTAATAAAATGTTGTTCAGTTCCCAAAGCCCAGGAACAAAGGAGAAAGAAAAGACATTGTCAGAATCGCTTTGCTCTTTATTCACTATTTGAGGGAAGCAGGAACGCATTCCTGGATAAGAAGATAGTATAAAGCACATTTGACCCTTTTTACTGCAGAAGTCATCACAACTGGCAGAGAATCCATCTGTTCAGTGTAACACCAACGTATTTGCCATTCTGTCTCTTGATCACTAGAGATGTTATTTATTTATGCTTTCATGGCCCTCTGCACAAAGTATTCATCTGTGTCTTCAGTAATTAACATCACATTACCAAAGGGGAAAGCAGGTTCTCAGTAGAGTGCAGCTAACTCCCACCTTACACATTACATATTATTTCACAAACTTAGTCACGTAACGAAGACTTAGCCATGATGATGATGCATAAAAACAGAGAGCCTTGCCAAACAAGATGCCTGGCAGCCTTCCCTACTTGGGTTGTCCCTGAGGTAAGCAATGCAGGGTAAATCAGAGATATTCCTATTTCCACAGAGGAAATATACTTCACTGATTTATTTTTGCTCTCTCAATCAGTAGACACACGGTTCCAAATTTTAAGCTGGCGAGGTTATTTTCTTAGGAACATGTTATATTTATCTCCATCCCCAGGTTCAAAAAAACTCCCATGCATTGTTCTACTATGGGAATAATGTGTATTTCTCTCTTAAAAAGAGTGTGGTGCAAATATGCCGTGAGTGTACACATTTCACTACATATGTTGAAAACCTATGCTGAGAATTAACAGCCTATTGCGAAAGATGATCAAGGGCATGGGTTTTCCTTGTAAAAGGAAGCACCTGTGCTTCCTCAAAGAAATCCTTCCAAAGCAGAAAGGCTCTTTAAAAGGGACTTTCCTCAACTAATGCAAAAGAATATTGAGTGGATATCAACCTTCCTGTGTCCTTACCCACCGTGGACCAGAACCACGGTGGATAAACTCTATGCATGCACAACACAAACACTATTACTATTTGGTATAACTAAGTGTTCAATAGCTCTTGCTCTGCAGGACATTGTCTCAGCATTTATAAATGAATATTGGCCAAATACAGCTGATAACTAGGAGCAAGGCACGGGATCTCTAAGGCAGAGAAATACATAGGATTCCTTAACCCAAGTGTTCACTTACAAATGAGACAAACCTCAGGGGACTCACAGAGCCTTTGAGGTCTTAGAGTCTTTGCTCAAAGTGAAAACTAATAGGGCTGTCTCCACCAGTGACTTCACAATACACTCCAACACTGGCTGGTTCTGAAAATATGTTGATTTCTAGGTCTGTCTTCTTAAGCCTCATCTCTTTTTCTCTCACACATGAGCAAAAGGCATGCAGGATAGAAGCTAAAATTTTAAGTCCTAGCACTCTGTGTCAAAACTTTGCAGTTGCATTGATACTAACTTGCCTTTTATTAAGTGTTCGAGTTGTGAGATCAGGCATGCATGACAGAGTTATGTTTTTAACTTGCAGAGCATCTAAAGCTTGAGGTAAAAATCTTGTTCTGTTTGTTTTTAAAGTCAAGACAAAGTATTGATACCAGATAAGGTGAACAGGATATTTTATAAGGCTTCATACATTTCTTCCAGAGCAGGATCAATAATCACTGTATGAAAAAGACCATAAAACAATTGGCAGACACCAGATGTTACCCACAGATGTTTCACCTAGTCATCTTAGATATTATTCCCTCTACAACCCAAAATGTCAAATATAAAACAAAGGTAATGAAATCCAAGCAGTAGAAATCTTCACTTGAGGCACGCTTATGTGCACTTTCCAGAAGCCAAGTAACAAGGTCATCCCATATAGTTTCACTTAGAAGTATTTCTGGAATTAGATCTACCTGGCTTGCTTATTGCTTCCTCTTTAGTACACCTCCAGTAACAATTTGCTGAAAGTATGCAGTGGAGCTACATCAGACAGTCACTAGAAAGCTGTAAGCACTTTAAGACTCAGATGGTATCACCTTTGTGATGGCCACAAAACCTGAAACTGATATTTTACGTTGCCTTAAATGTATAAATGTTTAAAAATAGAGTTAGAAACTCAGCATCAAAATTCTGTGCACCGAATCTGAACAACTCTTACTGTCACTAGCTACCTAGGAAACTAAGGACCACCAATTCCCTGCAAAAGAAACCTGAGTATGATTTTGATAAGAATAATGAACCAAATTTTAAAAGATCTCATAAGTACTCCTGATATAATTCTACTGATGTCAGGAAGTTTATCTTAACCGTTCTTTTACTTCAAGTTTATTTGAACCTGAAACTGAGAAAAAGGCAAACTCCCATAAGCAGAGGACAGGCATTCTGCATTTGCAAGCTTCAGGATTCCTTATCCTTTTCCTAAACTGGGCAAGAAGCCTAAACATATTGACCATATAAAAATAAACCATCGACATGGCTCAATACCTGTGCAAACATTTTTCCTAATTACTTAACAATAGTAAATTGATTTGAAAATATTCTAACTTCTTTAGAAGTCCTTCTACTGCATACTGAGGCCTGATCTACAGTTAAAAGTTTTTGTCGGCATAATTATGTAAGGCATATTAATAACCTTACAGAACCTACCCCTTATCGCCATAGCCAGCAAGAGCATTTTCCTTAGGAAAATGTTGCATTTGAAAAACAGGGAATGCTCTTGTGAGTATGAGGTCAGTTTCCATTAGACAAGTTTTCCAGTATTCCTTTAATCTAGACCCAACCTTAGTTTAAAACAAGCAAATAAATCCAGAATTACCAACTATTCTAAGCCTAGAGCTGAAGAATTTTCCACAGTATCTTCACTCCATTAGAAATGTGCCTTAAATATCTACATTTACCTTTGAAAATTCATCTTAACTTTTATAAACCACTGCAGCTTCTCATTGCTTGTGCCTATGAGCAACTTAAAGTCCTTGTACATATGGGTAAAAGTTAGCCCTTAATTTCATTAGCCTAGAACTAACCAGTTTAAGATCAGTATTAAATATTTTATCACTTTACTACTTTGGCATCTGCAAAACGCTCTCAGCAAATAATGCTGCCTTCCAAACCATGTAAAGCTTCAGCAGACCATGAACACAGCTATTCAACATCCCAGATTTCTTACATACCCAACAACTTGTATGATGCAATTATACTTTTTCATGGTCTCAATGTAATTGAATATATAGAATATGCTGGAAAAATAGGATGAGATTTAACCGATTGCATTCATTCAACCAGATTAATATGTGCAGTTTGCCAGGGATGAAGTTGTTTTACAAAGAACAGAAAAGAACATGTGTGCAGTCATTTCACTCCAGACGTTCCTGGCACTGATTTTCTAGCTTAACCAACTTTCTTAGAGCTCTCAGCTGGAATTGGCAGCTACCCAGATGTTTGTAACTGAGAGTTGCTGATGCTGAGCCAGAAGCTGGTGGTGCAATGGAACCCAGGAATCAGCACTTCGTCACAGAAGAGAGAGGATCTAATCTTTTTCTTTCTTTCACATACCACGTCTTAAAGGAGCAGAGATCCGCTTCTTGGCATAAATCAGGATGATAGTGATGCATATGTGTTTCTCTGTCAAGGAAAGGGAAAAGATCTTCCAAGAGTCCAAGGCAGTAGGAGACTGAGAAGAATTTTCTACCATTACCACTGTAATGTACTATCTTTGGTATGTTATAGCTGTAATGGTACAAATTCCTCCTGTATTCCACCTTTGACACATTACAGCACCAATACAGAAACGTACGCAGATAGTCCCAGTGACTGCAACAAAACTGCAACAGCTCCAGAGGAAGAGGTGGGAATGTTTGCCAGTTGCTGTGCCACACGGCCAAAATATGCAAAAAACACCGGGCAGTGTTAGTTCTCCAATAAATCTATCAGTTATGTGCTAAGCCTGGCTGGGTATCAGAGCTTTAACCCAAGATTGTTCTTTCTAAATTGTGTTTACATTATATTCTTCTGCAGAAAAGGACATTTGTCTCTGATTTTTTGGTGTTAGCTTTTCTTTCCTTTGTATGTGTGCAGCTCAGATTATGATGGAGCCCTGCCCCCATATGGTGCTCTAAGCTTTACTAAATTGATTACAATTTAAATAGATGGTTCTTTGACTGATCCTCTTTTCTTAAGTAGAACTAATGCAGATTAACTGTCCATAGAAAGAGGTTTTAAGCATCCAGTGGAAGAAAAATCTTGTATTAAACATTAGCAGTGGCGTCACCATGTATCACCATCGTCGTTTAATATGTTGTGCTGTTTGACAATATAATAAAAATGAGCAACTAAAAATATACTTCCATGCAAAAAGACCCAAGTTTTAACTCTCTCATTTGCATTTCATATGTGCTGTCTCATTGAATGGCAGTTCAAACTACAGCAAGAAGTAATCCTTGGGTGTCTTTCTAGAAATGAACAGAGTTATATATACTGGAAAATTTGTCTGTCCACAGAGCCATAAATTTGAAATTTCTTAACACCTTTTCATTATTAATTTTGTTTCTAAACATATCTAAATACATAAAATGAAGGAGATGTGGAATATTAGAATGACTATTGAGACATGACAAGCTCTCATACTAGAGCATGACATTTTTGACAACTCATTCCAAGACATAAAAAAAGCCCAAAGCATGAGCATGCATAAATTAATTAAACCACAAGACTTTCAAAAATACATTTCTTAATTTTGAACATGGGGTTTATTCTGCTCTGACAGAAAACTCATGGTCAAGGAAATAATTTCCAGCATAAACAAAACAGAAAAAACACGAAGGTTTGTAGAAGACAAACTGTTTACATAAGAAGCAGATGGATGCAAAGGACTGATTCAGAGGCTACTTTAAGTGAAATAAACAGTAAGCCTGCTTCACTGTGATTAGCCCTTGCAGAACAGATTGATGAGTATCTCACTAGCTGTTGAAGGCACAACAATAAATGACTGTGGAATTTATGCAATTTATAAATCCACACTGCTACAAGCTTTTTTAAATATTCAATTGCTCATCTCCATTTCTCCTCCAGTGACTTACACAGCTTAGACTACAGCTATTTAAGCCCTCCAAAGATATTCCTGGATACAAGCATGAAAGGGATGAATGAAGCCAATGCTAGGGGAAAAGAAGCATGTTTTGATTCTTAATGTTCCCAGACCTGAATACTCGTGAATTACTGAAGCATCACAGAAGGGTTATTCAAAGGAACTTAAGCAGCAGAATATTTGTTAATGCTTCCATAAGAAATGCGCTTGCTTAACTATAATGCAATGTCTAGATGAAGAGATGAAGATTTGGCCCAGTTTTGGGAAAGATTCTTACTCCCAGACAATTTCATCCTGTATATATTTCAGTATATAAAGAAGTCTACTAGTTTTAAAAACTACACAAAAGTATGTCTTAAAAAATGTTTTGCAACCACTACTTTCTTAACAAAGAGGATCTTTGATGAATAATTCTGCAGAAACATAGGTATTTAATTTGATACATACTTGATACTGCCTTTTAGGGACAGAGGGTTGTTAAGAATGCATTGAAACAAATGCCATTGCTAAACTTAGTTGGACTCATGTCAATATGAGAGAGCAACCATGACTGTCATTACATCAGTAACACAGTACATGCTCACATTGACCTGGAAGGAAACGCTTTTTCAAACTGGTTGTACATGGAAGATTTAGGTCTGATGACGTTCTATCTCAGCTGAAATTTGGCCAGCAGTGTTAGGTTAACTATGCTGTGTCAGCAGAAATTACGTTACACCAGTTGTAAAGGTTTTTAGGTGAAGACTTAGACATCCTCCTAAATTGCTTGTCAAAGCATTTTGACAGTACCCTACCTCCTAGAAGAAAAGTACTGTACCACCCTGAAATGCAATCGCAGTATACAGTGACTTCTAAGTATGCCAATCTTTTTAGCAGTCACTATACTGTATCTGTTACTATGCAGCACACATGCCACACACTGTACACTTGGTATTGTAATTTAACTCCCATGCATTGCATGAGTACCATTTTCAAAAAGCCTTTGCATGTGGCAAAGACTTTTGAGAAGCAAGAACAAGCAAGCCAGCAACTGTTCTTCAGAACATACAAATATTATTACTGCAAACCAAACAGCAGTCCAGAAGCCAAGAGCACATCAAGTTATTATACCGTCTGATATTTTTAGAAAGATTTTTATTCAAATTTAAAATCATATAACCCCTCTGACAAAAAAAAAAATCGTACATCATGTTCCTTTTTCCTTGACATAACCTTCTGGCTGAGCAACAAAGTGCCCAGCAATAATACTCTTTCATGCTAATGGTTTAGACTTGATAACATTATAACTGGCAAAGAGTCCCTGCTGAGAGAAAGAATTGTGACAGATGGCATGAGATATTGCAGTAACTTTACTGACAAAGCTGTAAGCATGTGATAGAAGTTCAAAATCTATTCAATATATTCCAGTTGAAGCAAGTTTTGCTATTAACTCGGAAGCTTAATAGTAATTTTATTCACAAAAGAGAAGTTCTCTACACCATTGAAAATACATGTATGACTATTTTGTTTGTTTTCTGGATGAAGACTTGAAACTTCAATTTGGGAAATAAACAAAGGGTCAGTTTATAAGTTATCTTCATATGCTAAAATAGGATTAAGAGGCCTGAAAACAAGCTTTAGAGCACTGAAAGAACAGGTTATTTAAGGTAGTGTAGTTGGTAGACATTGTGGATTTGATACGAATGCTTGGATTTGAAGCAAATGCTTCTAATAGTTCATCCCTTTAAACCAGTACTGAGAAATCCATACACTTTTGCTGACAAATCTGAATTCAGCTTAAAAACAAGTAAATGTATCACTAAATTCACCAAAATTGTTTCATTAACACATTAATTCTTTATGGATAATCAAATGTTCACAGATAAAAGCACTAATGTCATATATTCATACCAAAACACTCTTGTCCAGCAAGTGGGAACTTAATCAAGGATGATTGCATTTGCTCCCAACTCTTCTACAATCGTCTTGTGTGACCTTGGGAAAGCCATTTTATGTCTGTTTATGGCTTGTCATTTACCCTCTCTACTCCCCTTTGTCAGTCTTGTGTATACACAAGTTAGGGATCAAGCTGCAATGGAAATAATCAAATCCTTAGAAGAAAGCTGTATGATTTATTGCAGAAAGAAAACCTAATACAGAAAATTATTGGCGTGCTAATAGCTGCATTCAGCAGCATATTACACAATACCAATATTTGTTCTCCTAAGCAAAAGCTTCCACTGTAGCACTTCAGGGGGAAAAAAATACATAAGCTTTTATAGACACCACCAAGTGAGAAACTAGGCATCAGGACAACAGGAAGGATTTTATTCCAGAATTATATAATTCTATTTTAATTCTCAGGGCTATAAAATTTATATAGATTTGGGGAGGAGGTTGAATCTCAAACATCTTTTTCTTGCTCATTCTTATAGAACTGAGATCACATTCTGCTTACCAACCAACTTTTGTACACTACCAGAGCTCTAAGCTAGTCTACTGCTTAAAAGAAAAACCCACTGAGGCATGGCAAAAGACACCTAACAGCCTAGAAATAGTTTGATCACATGACCATCAATGATTACTCTTATAAGCCTGTACACTGAGGTTAAGCAATGGTGATTGTTCCTACATAAATTGGAAGAAATACCCAAGTTCTTCCCCACTGGATTCCCTGAGAAATTTTTACTCCCTCTCCATTTTCAAATGACACCATTAGTTGTTCCCAATATTTTTGTCAAAGAGTAGAAGGACTGTAATCGGAATCCTTCACTGTCACTACCATTCCCTTACTTAAATGTTCTGATTTTATGAGACATTTTCTTCCATTCACACAATCCTGCGGTGCTCAGTCACCCTTGGAAGCAGCCACAGACCAAGATGATTGGGTGTTTTTCCCAGTTCTCAGCATACTTAATAAAAGATATCACATCTTCTTGCAAACCTTATACCCATCAGATTATAATACTTCTACTGCTTTGGCAACCGTATTAATAAATAGTTCTGTGGCAAGTTCTAAGCGAAGAAAAGATGAGGAAGGGAGCACTACCATTGACTGGGTGATTTTTTTTTTTTTGAGCTTGTTTATAGGCACAGTCTGCCACCTGTGAAGAAGTAACACCCCCTGAGTGTTAAACTATGTTAGCATAGTTTAAATTGTCAAAGTTCACTTGGGGCTTTTTCTCTTAGTTGCCAGAATTCCTATTCCAGCATATATGGGATACGTCATATATGTCACTGAGATACATTTCCAACGTCTTTTTATTCCAGCTAAGCCAACACAAAAATACAAATTTTTTTCTACTGTTTTAGCTCATTCTGCCTCCTGTTGCAAACATTCGAGCATATACAATACATGGAAACAAGACTAACTTTATGCCCTTTGCCTATGTGGGAAACTGAAATTGCTCCAAACTAAAGTATACTTTATTCCAAATGCCAGTCGTGTCTTACCAGCTCTCTCATTCCTTTAAGCCCTTTGCTAAATCATTACCAGAAAAGGATGATCAGCAACAAGCCAGAATATTCTGTCTCAAAATTATATTGAAACAAATGTTACTGAAACAAGAATTTCATGTCTGGACTTCCACAGGGTAGAGCTTTACAACAGTTTTAACTTTCTGCAGCACTATAACTTTCAGAGTAAATCAGGTTGGAAGATTGAAGTGAAAAAACTTTGGTATGTAAATGTAAAATGTTAGAAGTTTACTTTGACCAAACAAAAGTCAGGTCTGTTCTTGGTAAGATTTCACTTCAAGAGATGAGAAATAAAACAGATTTCCTTGTTCATTTGTGGCCCTCATTTTGAAGTTGTCTCATAAAAGGCATTCCCACCTCAAATATTATGGTGCATTATAAGCTTGTTACTTATGTTCAAGATCTACAGCCCATTCAGATGTAGTCCCCAGAAAGTCAACTGCCCATGAGCACTGGGGGATGTCTTTGTAACATGATGTTTCAGCTTTTCAACAGCCAAAGCAGGATAGCAGCCTTAGCTGAAGCTGTAAATGAATACAAAACTAAACAGTTTTTTTCATATTCAGGTATGTTTTGGATGATTATCCCTCATAGATTAAATCTGTTAAAGAAACAAAAACATCACAGCTTGTAATTCTAGCAATGGGCATTCTACTTATGTGCGGGTAATCCAAAGGAACATTTACCCCAGTCCTCCATGTCCCCCATTGCTGCTTCACCTCTACCACCACCTACACTTCTTAAACCGTACACATTTTCTTGTGATAAGGATTATCTGAAGCTAGGCTTTTAAGAAACAGTACTTTTACAGGATGCAAAAGTCTTTGAAGATGCAGATCACATACCTGAGAATAACAAATATCACTGAAATAACTGAAAAAGAAAATATAAAATCCAATGGTTATAATAAAAGACAAAAGCTTTTCCTAGTTACAGCAGCACAGCTGATAGTTTGGTTCCAGAAAACTGATTAAGAAGCACTAAAAAGATAATAAATTAGTTAATGCTGATGTTGATCACAGCTAGTTAGCTGTTTTAGAAATTATAGGAATATTCATCAAAATACAAATAGAAAGGATATTTTTCAAAATTAATAGACATTTAAAAGAAGCAGACAGAGGAAAAAAGTCAACAGGATCATTGAGGAATGTGAATACACTAATAGTGACAGATGAGGCTGATGTTGCTGAAGGCCTGAATAACTTATTTGCTTCAACATTCATGAAAGAATTTGGAGGACATCCCTGAGACCAAAATACATTTTCACTGGGGAAGGTGACATGGTAAATGAAATCCGAGACAGTTTTATTATTCCAGAGCTCAGAGAAATGTTCAATAATTAAGACAATGAAAAGCTGACATTGCATTTGCTTACAATGAGAATAAGAAAAAACCTGGGTGCTCCTAACTTGTTCTTTCCAATAGCAAAGATGATACAACAGCAAAAACTAAAAAATGACAGTATTGCACTTAGACCCATCAGAAACAAAATGGCTGAACCGTTGGCTAAAAATAGTTCCTCACTTCCTAGCATGGAGGACAGGAATGTTGCTTGTGCTATTTCTAGTCTTTTGAGAAGTATCATGGACTTTACTTATCTAGCTTCCAATAAATTGACTTAAAAACGAAAAACAAAATTATAGTGAGTATCTGCTGATGGACGCAAACAGCAGGAAGGAGCCATGCTCCCTGCAGGCCACTGTCAGCCACATGAACTTTATCAGAGTAACTACACAAAAACCATCTGGCAAGGATCTGCTCAGGCTCACAGAAGGCCTGTGACAGAGTTCTTCAACAAAAGTCTGTTAGAAAACCCAAATAACCATATAATAAAAAGCAAAATACTAGCTCAAAACCAGAAACAGTACAGGGGATATAAATTAAAGGCGGAGTTATTTGGTTTTCTATCAGTATGGCTAAAGAATAGCAGTAATGCCTCAAGATTCTGTACAGCACTGTTTTCTTTGGCAATTTGAGAGAAAACATGAAATTTTCATAGTATTTGGAGAGCTTATTTAAAAAAACAAAACCAAATGGATCATTTGGAGAAGAGCTGGTAAGCAACATCCAAAGACACAGATCCGTGGTTTCGTTAGGTAGTTTTGTCCACGTCCTACACAGGGAAAAGTTGTTGGGCCTGTTCCTCAAAAGCGCAACGGACTGTGCTGTGAAGTTACGCCACTATGGCTGAAGAGATTCTGACAAGCTTTCTCTGATTGCCATGGCTAACGTGTCTAATTCTGTTTCCAAGCTGCAAGCTGGCCAACTCAGTCATAGATTTATACAACTTACCTCCTGAATAAAGGAAATGTTCAGTTAAGAATAGCTAGTTTATCATAATCACAAGATGAATTTTAGGCAAACATTAGATTTTTTTTTTTTAATTGAAGAAAATTACTCCTGTTCTTTTTTGAATTAACAAGGTCATCCAGGAGGCAACTTTCACCTGACAGTCTTCTGAATCACAGTGTTGAGTTGGATTTGTTTGAATTCCACAGGCCGTTTTTAATAAAACGAAAAAGCTTTCCATGCACATTTCAGCATGACAGCCATATAACTCCCTATTCTTTGTACTGATTGCAGCACTTAGAAAAGAGAAACATCTGCTAGAGCACAAATACTGCAGAATAATCTTCTTTGGGTTAACATTCCATATTGCCATTACGAAATGCACTTTTTTCTAACCAGATAGCTAGAATAAAAATTTTAAATCTAATATACTATGATTAAACGAAGGAGAAAATTAAGTTACGATCATACAGACCTCAAGGCTTCAGCAGCATCCATTCCCTGTTGTAGGTGCAGAACAAGGGACTTGTTATAGATGGGAAGAAATTGAAACTTTCCACAGACTCTTGGAATATCAGAAAGATCAGATATGACTTCATGTGAAGTAAATGTAGCTTTTTATTACGTAACAGTAAACTATTTTGCATTGCATTGTATGCAGATAAGATCTAAATGAATTATCATTTTTGGTCGTATCTACCGGGTTTTTCAAAGATGCTCACTTCTAGTGGCTGAACAGCAGAATCACATAGAAGAAAGAAGGTATGGCTGGTTCAGTTCTGCTGTTACTATTAAATCCCTTCCCCACATAGAGACTTTAGGTCACTGGGCCATAGGTCCTTATGCAAAGCTAACTTACACACAAGAAAAATAGCTGCATTCATCATGCCTTCCCGTATTTTGTAGGAACTGTTCGGGCTACAAAAACTGTCCCATTTACCTGTCCAAAAACTACCACTGTTCTGGTGGAAAGCCCCTAGCAGCTTTGCAAAGTCAGTTGTGAAGTTCTTACTCTTGCTGTGAACTGGTGTTTTTCAGTAGCTAAACATATTCCAAGGAAGAAGGCTCAATCCAAATCTGCAATGGGTATAGATATCCTTCACTCATTTTCATTCTTCTCTTCCATTGGAACTGGCCCTACATTTTACTACCTGTCTTTTTCAGTAAAAGTACTATTTCAGCTAATGACATTTGCTCTGTGCAGCGTGCCGGTATGGCTTTCTCTTCTGTGCCATAATTTGAAAGACCTAATTGTGTCTTGATACGTGAAGTTGTCTGGCTTTACAGGTGACTGTACTTTTTATGTCCACCCACTTTTCCTGATGTTTTCACCTTGGTTTAGTGCTTGTTTTTGAAAAAATAGTTTTATGATATATGTTACAGGAGAGAAGGAGGACAAATACATTACTAGTGCCTATGACATTATCTCTGCAGGTTTGCACGCAGAAAAGTGAGGTAACTTAGAGGAATCAGGAAGCATTACGGCAGAGCATTCGCACAGGTACGCCATTTACATAAGCGGAACACGCTGTACTTCCCAGTGGACTGGTTTACATGAGGTTTAAATTGTTTGTGTAGAGAGGTTACACCAGCATGTTTCCCATCTGAAGCAAAATGCCACAAAATAGAAAGCCTCTCCCATATCAAACTAACATTTAAAGCAGCCTCCTTTGCCTGTTGCTATGGTAACCAGCTGCAGTAAGTCCTGCACAGAAATTTCAGGCACAGGCTATATGAATTGTTTATGTAATGGTATTTTATATGCAGAAATCTCTGCCTTAATAAAAAGAAGTCACTGTATCACAGGAGAGATGTGTGCTTTACTGGCTGCATTAGCAGAACAGATGTAATACATGACTAGTCTTTAGCAAGAGACTGAATTTTCACTATGAATTTTTAGCAGTTATGGCATATCATTAGTCTATGATGTATCTGTTCTGGGACATGACATAGACCATTCTGTCTTTAGGGCTGTCAGTCAAGCACATCAGCCAGCATTAAATTCACTTGTAAAACATCTAGATTTTGTTTCTCTTATAAAGTAAATATTTTCCAAAATTACAGATATTTTTATGTAATGATAGAGTTTAAAGAAAATAAAAGCTCTGTTAGAGGAACAGCTACAATCTGGAGTGAAGCCTTAGGAATGTCCTCAGAATATATAATATTCAGTCAGATATGACCGTTGTGTCTGTGAAGAGAATTTGAAATCTGAAGTTCCCTATGGATATTTTGTTTCCCATTTTAAAAAGTTGGATTGCTTGTAAAGAGGGATATACTCAAAAGCTTAAGTCTAAGAAGATGCAAAATAGGAAAATCATACTTATTCCCCTACATGCAAAATGCAGTTTTAACCTCCTTTCAGCATTGTAAGAGGAGATTTACAACAACACACATTACAAAATAAAACATCTAATGAGAGCCTTATTTACAGAAACGTGTAGCATTTTACCACTTTACAGCCAAGATGTGATTAATGCAGTCCAAAATACTATTTTCTTATGGATTTGAAGACATTTAAGCAAGAGAAGTTATGATTTATTTTTTGATAGTTCTAAGCACGTTACTAACTCATCTAAAAATGTAGTCTCACAAAAAAGAAATGCATGTATAGCACAAAAAGAGAAAAAGCCTGTATAGCATTTTGGTAAGATAGGTCAGAATAGTTCTGTGGTCATTTTTTCCCCACTGTTGGCTGAAGCATTTCAGAATAAAATTTAGAATAGAAAATTACACGTATGAGGCTAAGCTTTATTTTTAACTCTTGACATAATTTGGCATTACAGTAATAGATTTAATATAAATTGTGATCAAACTCCCTTCAGACACTTTGGTTTTGGGACAATTCACCCTCCTATTTTAATCCTCTGCACATTTGGTGGCATAACTTTGTTTCAATGGCTTTTCTTCCACTATTTCTTTTTTTTCCACTTACTGACACACTTCCCAGGTTAGAATTTTACTGACTTAATTATTTAAGCATCTATCATTTAATTACTTGTATTTCTTTTTAAAAAATTAGACTACTTCACAGGTCAAAAAGTTGACTTGCTGCTTTGGTTAGCAAGAACATGAACTATTCACAATCCACTTGCTGACTCTGAAAGTGTTCTCTTTTTTTTTTTCATTTTTTTGAATGAAAAAGATTATTTTTTCATTAACCAAATCATATCCAACTTCCCTTGATAAACACAATAGCATGCATCAATTAAGTATGTCCATATTTAAGGAGGCAAATCAGCCTGCTTTCAGATGATTAAAATTTTCCCCAGTTGTTCGTTATTCTGGTCTGACTTTTGCCTGTCTCTTTAATGAAATGCTATGGGAATTCTGTTAAAATCTATTTCTTTCTATTCCATTTGAAAGCACCAATTCTTTTCCCTGATCTATGTCACTAAGAGGTGGAACATTGCCAGAAACAAAAAAAGATTTCTATTATATCTCATTGCATTTGTACCTCCTACAATACTTTTAGAAGCTTTTTGCCTGCATTTGTGTTAAATGACCTGGGGATGGGTTTTCTCCCTTAGTTATTTGATTAGTTAACTTCCACTCTGAATATGCATTTATATATTTACCTGACTGTAAATAAATTTATCAGAAATAAAATTATCAGAACATGACCCACTTAGGGTATATGAGCTTAAATTTGCCCAGCTCTCCCTTTTTTAGGGAAAAAGCTAAAATATTTTAGAGGGAAAAATACAGATAATTTTGAAATCATCTAAGTATACAGTAGTAACTACTACCCAAGTAGCATAGAGGGAAAATAAAGGAAACAGATGTTGCTGACAAAAATCCCTTCAGTGTGTTTCCAATGGCTTTTTAGTTACTGGAGTAGGAGGAAAAACTCATTGCAAAATGTTTTTCATTTTTTTTTTTTCATTTCCTAAAACCATACTAACTAGAAACACTTAACACAAACATCGTAACATTTTGTGAAAACATCATAATGTTTTGTGAAAATTTTGTTGCTTTTGCAGGGCAGGGGTAGTTTGCGTTTGGTACAGCCATTCACAGCACATCTGACTAACCCTGGCAGTTGGGGGATTATTGGATCACTGCTCCTCATAAGCAGCCCCAGTGCTTCAAGTGCCCTCCCCATGGTTAGCACCAGCTGCTGCAGAAAACTGGTGTCTGCCAGTGCAGGAGTGAGACGAGTCTTCACTGCAAGCTCCTGAACGTAGCAAATACAAGCAACTGCAAGGCAGTGAACAGTCATTTGTATGAGCCACCGCATGTTATAGCGTGCAACAGTCGATAACACCTCTTGTTTAAAACTGGAGCTTCATCCTCCATAACAAAATAAAAGCTTTTCAAGCATATATTTTTGCCAGTTCCCTGTCCGGTTCTCTTCCTCCTCCTTACCACGTATGTGGCTGTTTCTAGTGTCCTGCTGTTATGGTATTTTGAAATGATGAGCTAGATATGGATCTGACCTACTTGTGAAAGAAGAAATGGAAGCTGTAAAAACATAAAGACTACATAATTTTTTTAAAAAAGAAAAAAGAATCAGCAGCATTTACCCTACTTGCAGAATTGTTAATGCATAGCAGGTAGGGAAGAAATACTGAAAAATGCTACTAATCTCATAGCAACGTTCCACCAGAGCTTTCTAGGCAAAAGAGCTTGGCACAATGTATTTAAATCAAATCAATGGTTATTCATCAAATGTTGCAACCAATATCGTGTTTCTGATCACATGGCACCACCCTCCACTCAAACTGGTGCATCCTTAGGGAAAAAGCTAAAATATTTTAGAGGGAAAAATACAGATAATTTTGAAATCATCTAAGTATACAGTAGTAACTGTATACTTAGATGTATTAGTAATAAACACTGAAGATCACAGATCACGTTATTTTAAAACATGCAAGAAATGCTATTTTTTACTCCTGATTTTTGCATACTGCTTTTTCCTGTCCAAAGAAAAAAGTTTTCCTTCAATTCCATTATTTTCCTTTTACATTTTGCAACTAATCTAGATAAAAATATCTTGTCACCCCTTTCTAGTGCTTCTGCTGAATATTTATTGCAAGATCCTTCAGCACCTTTATAGCCCACCCTTTTTTTCCTCATTTTCCTTGTAAAGTAAGATTTGGTCTTATTGTGTTCTGAATGGAGGAATCTGACAAATCTTTACTATGGATTTCTTGTAATTTAAACTTCACCTTTAAAGCACATTTTTTATTTCTAACCTTTATCTTTAAAGTGTCACCTTCCTTTTCAGTTTTTAATTTGTTCCTTTCTGCCTCTTTTGCTAATTCTAATTTAAAATCTGATTTTTTTCTTTATGTCACTGAATGAGTTTTTTCCCAGTTATTTGTAAAGTTGCTATAAATTCATTCTATACTTCAGATGTAACTTCTGAAACACTTTGCTTCCAAATAATTCAGGCACTTAACTCTAATGCGATCACATTTAAAAAAGCGACATGATAAAGTACGGCCAGACTGCTATAACCAATAGCAAACACACAGAAAAAACAGAATTATCAATTTTATACAAAGGTTTGTAGAAATAGCATTATTACAGTTGCAAAACTAAGAGAGTATGTTTCCTTGTTTCAAGATAAGCTTAAATTAAGCTGGCTATCCAACCTATGATGAAATTATTTTCTAAGAATCCAAACATCACATGAAACATGTGAATGGAACAAGGTGGATTCTGAGAATGCTTTCCACATTAGCTATTTCTGGAATTGCATTGGGAAGAGAAATGGTGAATTTCACCACAACGAAGGACCTTGATACATACTATTGGTCTCATCAAGGTTCCTGTCACAGCATTTTATGTACTGTAACATACATTTATCAGAGTGAAAGATCATTTCCTCTATGCCTTTACCATAATTTGCCCATAATAGTAGCCTTAGATGAGTTTTCCCACCAATATAGCAATACAAAGAAAATTCTATACAGCGCTAACAAAATAATTATTACTCTATTACTATAACAAAATAATTATTAATGTTCAAATTACTCTCAGTCAGTGAAGAAAGATAAACACAGATGATGTTTAAATTGAAAACAGGAAAGTAACATCCTCAAACAGTAGGAATGATCAAAGTTACCTTGCATGGAAATGTTGAAATTGATTTGTCATTAGGAGTAAAAATACAAGTACTTCATATACCTAATGGGAAAAAACAAAATCAATGTTCATCTGTGTGGGTTTTTATGGCAAATGCGCTATTGATTTGAAAGAAATTGCAATTTAAAAAGTCAAAGAAATTAATTTACTGTATCACTTAACTACTGTTCAGCAAACAGCAAGCGTAAGACTGGTGTACATGCCCAAAGAGACAGAATAAAAATTATCCTAACGGAATGTCCATGCATAAATGCATACACTGAAATAACAACCTAAATATAGTTAATTCAGCTGCTCTTTCTGAATTTAATTATTCTAATTAAAATCATTAAGCATCTACCTGCCACAAGACAATTACAGTCTTGCTTCTTCATATCCAAAAGAAAATACAAAGCTTCACAACTGAAAAGCAATCTATTACTACAGGATACAATACCAAAAAGAAAAACATGATTGTCTATGAAACCCCCCAAGAATGGAAATGGAATATAAGAAAGACGTATTTGAACAGTATATACGTGAGGCAGTTGTGTGTTTGCAGTATGTTTCCACGTAATCAGGTGGCACGAAGGACAGACTTTAAAGACCAAAAAAGCAGTGACATGCACATAAGACAAATGCTTTCACACCTCCTGTCATCCCATTTTAAGGCCAAACGGTTCTTGGTTTTTATTCCTATATTTCAAACAAGTCTAAAAAGGAAGAAATCCTTATGTGCTTAAAAAAAGGATGAAAATAATCAGGAGTTCTGTCTACCCCCAGAGTCAAATACAGACACCCAGAACGAGGGAAAGGATGGCACACTCTCCTAGGCTGCTTCGTAATTCAAGATCCAATCTTGCAATAGCTTATTCTTTTTCTGCATGTTCAAACTTACTTTCTGTGTCTTGTATCACCGTGAGCATGAGGCAGACTTTTTTAATTCAACAGAGTAACATAATATAAAAGCTATATCTGTGAGATAGTCATGGAACCCAGCGATGCACAAACATGAGTTTGTAAACAAGTATCAAGACTTGTGAATAGCATTAAAATCATAATCAAAAAGAATTACACAGACAGTGGTATAGCCCCTCAGAGAACTTAAACAAGAAGCAAGTCATATGTCAAGGTCATATCCTTATCATCCACATTTTCATGTTACCTTGCTCTGTCTATATATGAACATGTATGAATTTAAGTAAAGCATGAAGATGTATTATGCCCCCCATAGAAAATCTTCACTTGGTACAAACAGTTAGCAAACATTAATTGCAAATGCGCTCAAACTTAAAGAATGTGTTTGAGATGCTGAAGAAAAAACAGAAGCTGAATCTCATTTCAGTAAGTATTTCTAGAAGGACTCGTCTCAAAATAATCAAGTCCAAAAATCCAGAAGCTTTTAGATAGGGGAATGTTAACTACAGGAAAAGTGGAGATGCTAGCGCTGCAACATCTTGCACCCCACGCAGGAAAAAAAAGTGTATCAAGCTTCCTTTTTAGGTAAGTGCATTGCACTTTGAAATACTAATTTCATTTTTTTTTGCATTTTCATTTCATTTTTTTTTTCATAATTTTCATAAATTACATTTATGTAATCTGCTCCCAGGCCCTAATGACAATAAGAATTATTGTCTGCTACTATTATGAAGTGTAGAAACTAGGATAAACTGAAAAGATGAATAAGGCAACACCACTACAGGAAAACATCATGGAGTAAAAAGGAAAAGTATTTTCAGGCTGCAAAGGTGTCTGAAGACAACAGACAGCTTGACATGCAGTTGTACACAAATCTACATTGACAGCGATGTAGATAGGAGTTAGACTCAGGTATTGGAAATACCTTCCTAGAGTCATGAAACATTATTTATAACCTAAATACCGTTATGTAACCAATATTCCAGTCATGATCTCATTTCTGTTTCAGACTAACAAGAAAGGGGTTGGAAAGCTTTAGAAGCACTGAGCATTAGTCCACTTCATTTCAGAGAAAAGGTACACTGACAGCCAAACACGAACTTTAACCCACAGTATTTCTCTCCCAAACTGCAGTAGGCACATCAGTGAATAGCATTTATTTTAAAAATAGCTGCACAGGGTCACTTTGTGCGGACTAGCAATGTGCTAATGTGATAAATACCTGTGACAAACATGTTTCACACTATTAAACAAGCACACCAAACCAGAAGAAAAGAGTTTGAACAAAAGGCCATGTTTTAAAATAAGCTTTTGAAGGAAAGATCTGAAAGACTCTTTGAGGACTTTCAAGTAAAGTGGTACTTCTGTCATACTATGCTTTCAAGTTTTAATTTTCTGTTGAGATTAAGGCTTTACCAGAGTGCGTTAAGACCTCCCAGTCATTTACCAAAAATTGAAGTGCATCATACAGTGACTCAAAAAATGCAGTGTGCAGGCCATGAAACATGCTGGTGGACCTACAGAGCAGTAGTCAATCATAGGAGTCAGTCAAGAACAACTAGGAACAAGCATGATGAAGAAGCTGAAATTAATCTGAACAATTTGCTGGTGTTTCTGTATGAGCCAAAGGGATGAAAGCATTTGTAAAAAACAGGAAAGGGTAACTACTCCTGCTAGAATTAGATGATCAATTCACTAAGTAAATTAAGAAACCCGCTTGTCTGTGTGCATAAGGAAGAACTGAGTCGAGGAGCTTTTCAGAAATGCAGTCTCTCACTGCTGAGCAGTAAGTCCAGCACCTCCAGCCTATTACCCTGCACGTGACATTGAAAAGTGCATTTTCAACTTGCCTCAATATCTATCAAGATCTGGCCTGTTACACATTTCAATGATGTGAATTTTGTCTTCCGAGGCATTTGAAATATTACAAGTATTTGGACAGAAATGATAGGAGCTGCATTGACCTGAACATCTACTGAACACATACATCAATTTCCATTTCCTCCAATTCTTTTTTTTTTTCCCTCAATAGAACAATATAGTAGTTCATTTATATGCTGTCCTCTAACCCATCAAAATTACTACCCTTCTCCATCTTCTTTTCTTTCCACCCTTCCTTTTTAATAAAAAAAATAAAACATGAAAACCAACAGGTGTCATCTAAACTGAGACTACTCAGTCACAGGGGTTTGGCTTGGGTTTTTTTCCATGAATTGGGACAGGGCAATCACATTTTGTAATTGTTTTAGATGCAACTCTGGCTGAAGCTTTGGCCTTTTATTACAAAATCCCCAAGCAAAGTATTTTTTGCAGATCCTCACTTAGCAAAGGCAGAGGCGCATCTAGAAACAGCTCTAACACCTCTGGCCGTGACAGTCACTTTTAATGGCAACAGTTACCTCTATTTACAGTGTCATTTTGACATCTTCCTACAGATCACACTTGCAGCTTTAGAACTGCTAGCTCAGACACCTGCGACAACGTAGCCATACGGCATAGAGATCTCTGTGGCCTTGCAAGATCAATCTGGGGCATTGGGTATTAAAGCAGTTAACAACAGCTAAACTGCTGCAGCTACCCTGGCTACACGTATATTAGAAAATGAAAATAAAGCTCCATCAGCCAATTCATCAGAAGCTGTAATTGCACATTTGACTGCTCACAGCCATCAGCCAAAGAACCTTCCTCCATCTGGGCTGTCACCAATTTCTGCTTGCAGTGAGCCAAGTTCACGGGAGTTAGGCAGACCATTCCCTAGGCCAGCTCCTCAGCCCTCTGCTTAGACTCCCAGGTTTCCAGTCTTTGCAACAGCACTTGCAGGCTATCAAATTCCTTCTCACATCACCACACGTGTACCTAACCAGAAGTGAGGATAGATAGGATGGGACGCACAGCTAGCTTTCTAGCAGTAGAAAACATACCACTGTTAACTGGTGCAAGAATGGGCTCAGCCAACTCTTGCTTTCCTTATCTTCCTGTAGGCATTGATCAATACCTTCTGTTGTTACTCCTTATCCCGCCTTAACAAGTTCAAATATGACTCTAAAAAGGGGACCTCCAGATATACCAAAGAGTTCTTAAGAAGCTGTAATCCATCCTTGAAAGCAAGGCAGCTCTCCTCTTAGAAAATAGCTAGGTCATCCAGAACAGTATTCGCTTTAAAATTTAACACAATGTCGGAACGTTGATCTCTCAACTCCACTTGCTACCAATCATAGGTAAAGCATGGTAAATACAATTACATATATTATTACTAAATATGTTTTTAAAAACAAACCACTTTATCAGACACTTCCAAGCAAGCACATTGAGAAATTTCTCATTCTCAGACATTCTGTAAACAGTGCTCTTGCTTTATTAGTAAATAGATGAAGCAAAATAAACAATAAATTGCATGACATTCCTTCAAAATGCAATATACAGAAGATATGCCCAGCCTACAAAACATGAAAAACTGACAGTTTCATTTTGGTTCCCATGTTTTAACTCTCAGCCTTTTGCATATTACCCACAACATCTATGCTTACAAACAAAAGCCTACATGAAGTAGTTTCAGCAGAAGATGAGGCAAAACATTACTCTAAAAAGCCCTCCAGCCACCTGGCAAACCCCAAAGCCACCCTCCCCCTTTCCACTGGGAAAAAAAAAATCTTCCCTGACATGCAATAACATGCTGCTGCTGGCAAGCCTGCTGCAGTGTAGTACTGAATTATCACTTTGACAACATACATCGATGTCATATGATCTAATCTCACATATTAAAGGACAGAGGCTAGATTTATTTCAGCCCTTCTTTATTTTAGAATAAGAAACAGTCACTTTACAACGGCATTGATTGCTCCTCTAATTGAGTCAGATTAGCAGTAGTTGTGTGCAGCGACGACTTTTTTTGCTCTAGAAGTTACTATTATTGAGCTGAGTTCTATCACTTCCGCCCCACCTCAGATATGAAGTCTGGGCCCATAATCTACTCTGATCCTTCTCTGGTGAAAACAGTATGAAAGAAACTTTAAAGATAAATTCTCAGAGGCATTCCAGAAATTGTCTTTAGATCCTAAATTTCTTCTATGAAAAGCGTTTCCAGATTACTTGCAGATCAAGTGCTGAAGTAAAGCATACCTGCTTAACTATATTCCAACTAGAATATTTGTGAAATAATGGCAATTTAAATGTGAAATTCCAGAGAAACTGCTGAGGGAAAAGGAAAAAAAGTATTCTCTGTTCCTGCATAGATTCCCCCTGCCCCAACCCTCAAGGGTGGGATGGGGGAAGAGGAGCAGAGGAGATGACATACAGAGAACAAGACAGACCTCAGACCAGCCAGTGGCACTAGGAACAAACCACTCAGACTAGATTTACTTTCAAATTTGACTTACCTTTAGATTCTTGTTCTCTTCAAATCAGACTTCTCCCATGACCAGCCAATTGCCAAAACCCCTTAGCTACTCACTCCAAGGTTAAGATTTCAGTCTCTTGCATAAGCATTCTATTTTGTATAAATAAATGAACATTTATTGGAACAGAGCTGAATGTGATTCTCACACTTTCCAGGTGAATGTAATAACTGCTGTTTGGACCATTTTGGAAGCCATCTCTCTTTAATTTTATACTTCTGGTTTACTAAAACAGGCTTGTGATTTAATCACATTACCCACAGGAAAACACGACTGCTGTAAGGCATAGATAAAACAAAACAAAATCCTCCTGTGAAGAAGATAAGAGGGAAAGATTGTTAGCATTAAAAAAAGTTTACCTCTCCACCACTCCAAGTGTATAAAACTGCAAGTATTCTTCAGACCAGGAATATAGTGTTCTGTACAACAGCTAGCTGGGTAACTCCCAACACTTTTGAAACCAGTCTGACCAGCGAGGAGTAAAGCAGTGTGGTTATCTGTAGCAAATGTAGAGCTTATCTGAAGCTCTACAGTTGCCCTCCTTACCTGAAGTGCTGCAAGGAGCACACTCATTGATTACAGGGAAAGGCAGCATTATTTCAGACTTGGCTTTGCACTCCCCAGTTCATGCTGAGGGTTTTCCTTCTGCTGTAACTCTCCACAAGCTCCAGGGAAAGCACTGCCTCACCTGAGCCAGGAGGCTGCCTCTGCTACATCAGTGGCTGGTTGTCCCACAAAGGGAGGAAGATTTAAAATTAAAGTAACTACACTGCTGAAGAATAATGATGTAATTTTCTGACTTGTTAGCAAATGACTTTGCAAACTACCTAGCTGCTACACAAGGCCATTGCTTGTCAAGACAGCACTTCAGACATGCCTCCCTGCTCCCTGGCACCAGGGCCTTCATCTTCTTGCCTGACTACAAGCATCTGCATGTAATCTAGTCATTAAGGCAAAAGCTTGCTCACCACCAAAAGCCCAGCCAAGCAGCACCAGGAGGTGTCACAGCCACAGAACTACCCATTGCACCTATGCAAGATGCCAAGAGCACCACAACAGGAGGTGAAAGGCATGGCTAACAACTAGTCTCTGTGGGCTTCTCGGGTAACATGCGACAGCCCTATATCTACATGTACTGCAGCAATATGTCCCCATTTGGCAGGTACAGGAGTGGGGCATGGAGCCATTGTATGCCATTCCCAGAGAAAAATCATGGGAAAGTCTAGTACTATAGAAAAGAACATTTTAAACTGCTGTACTGCTTATGAGGTATTCTAGGTCTTTTTCCTCCACTGATGCAAATTCAGAGTTCAGAGTCTGGCATGTCTTCCCTTACACCAATAAAGTTTATCCCAATATAAAAGAAATTATAGAATAAATCTGTTACCAAAAAAAAGAGGCGGGTGGTGAGCTAAAAGTTATGACAAACCTTGCAGTACTTTAGCTTTACTTCCCATGTGGTTTTTCACAAAAACATAAGTGAATTTTTTGAACTATTGTTTAAAGTTGAGTTAATATATGTCCAGTTATTGATTTCTCTTTGTCTAATTAATCATTTACTGCATTTTAAATTAGAAGTTCCAACTAAACTGATTTGCCTCAAAAGCTGTTTCCATATACTCTAGGCTCACAGCTACAGTCACAAAATCTTTTGCCTAGAATGTATCATTTTTAATAACCTAGATGAAGACACATAAATACCAATGCTTAATTACCAGAATCCATGTTGTCTACAAATCCTTAAGGAAAAGTGGACTCAGAATACAGGAATAAATACTGGACAGGCCAGACAAACAATAAAATGGGGACAGGACCAACTAGATAAGCCTTGGGGTAAACTTAATTGCACATTTAATAAGTATAAAATGTAATAAGTCCAAGAACAACAGGCTAGATACATAGGGAGAAAGTTATTTTGCAGCTGCTTAAACATTTCTTGAAACTAAATGTTTTCACCAGCTTTTCTTTGACAGCTAATGCAAGAAAGCATTCTGGAATTAGTTTCCCTTTTGGAGGCAGGGAACATTCACAGAGAAGAGAGTAAATCATTAGTCATGGCTATAACATCAAAACCCTTTAAGAAAAAATTAAAAATTTTAGTAAAATCTACAAATGTAAGAAAAAATTAAAATTTAAGAAAAATATTTACAGAGAAACTGAATTTATAATTTCAAATATATAATCCGTTAACAAAATGCATCACTTCAAGTTGAGTGTACAAACCTTGTGTTAGTCAACAGTTCTTTCCCTTTAAACATTTCTCCTTCTGCACTTCAAAGGGGAATTAAAGCTGCAAAATAAAGAAACTTACGTTTATCAGTGACATAAGTGATTGAAAGGAAAAAACTCTGAGATGAGAAGGCTCCATTCAAAGCTTAGTCCCTTGAGGCTCAAGCGTCATCAAGAATTTAACCACAATTTTATAATTCAACTCCTACATGAAGGAAATTGCTGGAAGTTGTACTAGCAGCCTCATCTTTTCACATTTTGCTCTTTGACCTACTGACAACCTGCACAATAGAATCCTGGTTGGCATCTGACATAGGCAAAACCATGCTGGTTTTGAAAGCAGAAGAGTTACATTCCCATTAGTACCTTCATAAATGTAAAGACGAATTTTTAAAAAGGGAGACAAGAGGCTGTCAAGAGATAAGAGCCTCATTGAAAGCAGAAGAGTTACATTCCCATTAGTAATGTAAATTCATAAATGTAAAGACGAATTTTTAAAAAGGGAGACAAGAGGCTGTCAAGAGATAAGAGCCTCAAAATGAAGTGCAAGAGAAAGAAATGCTACCTACACATCATGAAGACAGCTCACTCAGAACTATGGTCTTGAAAAGATGAAAGAACAACAAAATTATTTTAGCCTCAGTCCTTTAATAAGGATTACACTCAGGAAATAAAGGCATAACATCAAAGCATAAAACATGGCATGTGAGCTGATGAATAGCTTAAGATACTAAACTACTGGCAGTCTTAGCATTAGGCTTTCACTTAACTCAAGTATTTCTTTATAGTCACTAAGTGGCAAACATTTGTTTGTGCATGTTGAGGTACTGCAATGGCATTTCTGTTCGTCAAAACACAAAGGTTAGTCCTGAAGTCAAGTGTCCTGAGCAGAACAAAAGAGAAGCAGTGGGCTATGAAAGCTGCAGTGAATTCTGTGGTTCACATAAGGGAGAGAAAAATGCTTGCAAATTACATCTTTCTCTTTTCCTTTCTATCAGCTGCTCACACTAAAACAAATAATGTACTGAAGTGAATTTTGATTGTCATCTTCAATTTAAGAATGGCTAGAGTGAAAAATCTGGAGCAGACTATTCACATCCACTTCTAGCCAACGCATTCATTTCTAGTGAAGCTGTACACCTTCTAAGCTACTTTCAGAAATTATTCCAAAAATCAATTTGCTGGCAGCATGCTTTTCCCTTCTTAAACCCATATTTGATTCTGTTTCATAGGATGTCCTGAATCAATTAGGAGTTAGTATTTTCCTACATACATTTCACACACCAGTTCAAAAACTGACCTACAACTTTTGAAGACAGTGCAGAATTTTGAAGAAAGCATCTGGATCTGTAATTAAAAATCAGAGAAGCACTGAGAAGGAAGAGTCCTCAATCAGGCATTCCTTCCAATTTTTCCCTCAACTAAAAACTAATGTGCAACAGTGAGCCACTGAAGTGCCTTTGTTTTACTGAATGTTCCACAGCTGTGGGCTGATAAGATTACAGCAGAAAGTAATTTTTAAAGTTTTCCATTCATTTCCAAAACCTCAGCTGCTACAAGTGGCATACAGTCCTAAAAATTTTAGAATAATGCACTGAAAGGTACAGTATGAATACCACTAATAGCCAGAGACACATCTATTTTGAGTTCTTTTTATTCAAATTAATGGAGTTTAGTTAGATGCTGTCCTCCCTAAGGAAAAGGTGCACAGGCACTGGTGGCTGTTGGAAATGCTAAGCTTTCTAGAAAATCCTTCAAATATGACACATGGCAGCCAACCACCACATTCCTAAGGATGAGCATTTCACTAGCTTCTGTTCAATGTAAAAAATTAAAAAGTATGTCAATCTCTTACAGGAGTCAGCTGCAGACTAATGACACTTCAAAAAAATATGGAGGAAGTACCACTAATTACTGCATATTTGTTGTCCATTCTTTCATGATGAACCCTATCTATACCTTCTTTCTCTGAAGATTTTTTTACAATGAGAAGTTAAATAAATACACTAAAAAAATCATCAGAGAGCAAGCAAAGCAGCAGAATGCAGATTATCAGAATACACACACAGTGCTAGAGTTCAGTTTTCTACCACATTATCCATACTTGCAGCAAGAAAGCAAAGTTTCCACATGCAATATATGCTATTAATAAATATTTGTCACGTTTTAGCAACATTGTGGAAGGCTAATGGAACAGGTTAACTCCTTGGAAAGCGTCAGCGAAAATAACAGCTTGTGCAAATCTCTTATTGCAATGCCATTAGGAGTCAGGACAGTCAGAAAAGAAAGGTACCAAAACTTCCTTTCCCATTCCATTTGAACTGATTGCCCACAATAGAAACAAACATTTCCTGTGACATTAAGTTGTCATCAGCTTCTGTGATTCCCAGTTCACTCAGTCTTTTCTTGTGCATCTGGCTCTTCTTTGCAGAGGTAGCCCCGAGTTCATTTGCAATTTCATAATTGCCTTCAGTTTGTTCAGAAATCTCAGCTTGCTCATAAAGCACCAACTCATCAGTTACACATTCAGGTAGTTGTTCTTGCCTGAAGCCCTCTACACAGGCTGTCCCATCACCTGACTGGGTAGGATGTGTATTCCCTAAGTCAGGAAACAGTAAGAGTGTCATCAACAATCACACAAAACAGCCAAATAATTTAAAACTCCTGGAATTCAATTTTCTTCAGGCTTAACATTTTCACCTCAACACACTCACTTTTTAGATAACTACTTGTGACAGCCACATATTCCAAATACAGCATAAGATGCTTAAGGAAAAGGTTTCTTCTTGAGATGACTTCAAGTTGCCAAGTGATAATGATATTAGAGAAAATTACAGTGGGTTTACATGTTGCAGTTAGTGACAGTTCTTGAATAAGACATAATATGAGAAAAACAGTTGTCATCTTTTTACTGCAGAGAAAAAATTCTGTGCTGGGAGCATCTCTCAGCTCTAATGCACGAAAGAAAAAATGAGCAGACAATTATCATGAAAGAGAAGAGCTGTAAGAGAAGCCGTATCTGCCTTTCTTGCTGGTCACATTCTTGTTTCTGTGTGACCCAAGGAGGCCATCAGTCATACAGGCTCTGCTTAGTAGGGAGCACAGATCAGGTACGTAAGGACTTTGCAATGAAAGTGCACGCATACCATGAAGCACAGACATTCATAGTATTTCCGTGCAGCAAGTTCATTTGTTAGGAATTTCCAGTGTTCTGGGAGTTACTGATTTATTTCAGCTAAATCAATCTAGACATTATTAGAAAATTTAAGAGACTTGATTATAAATTATGCAATCCAAAACATGGGTATACTAGATTTATCAGTTTTAGGCGTTTCTTCTAGGAAGAGAAAAATACCTGTTCTCTCTGCTGAAGCATCCTTTACATCAGAGGGCACTGCTGGTCTAACCAGGACCACACCATATCCTTCATTATTATGGATCACATTATTGACCATGGTTATCTTGGGCATGTCATAATGTTCATCTAAAAAGTTCTGCAGCAAAGAAATGGAAATCCAACACGTTACATCCAGGTACAGGGATGCAGAATATTCCAGTTTTATGTAGAATCAGTTCTACGTATTGGCTAGAATTTTATAATTTGCCTTATACAAGTGACATTGCAAAAGGCATTTTCTTTCTGGCAGATAAGAAATAAAACAAGTATACTGGTTGGTGGACCAACCCAAGGCAAACAAGTACCATCATCATCATACATGACATTAAAATTTCTACCATAAGGTAGTAAGGTTTTAAGCCAACCTAAATGCAAATCATTTGCATTAATTCTAGCAGCTCTAAGCTTTTGAAAAACAAGTACATTCTGCCTTGAACTGACCTTTATAAGTATTCCCTCCTTGCAGTGGTGTATGCCGTTGTTTAACAGGGTGCACGTACTACCTGGATATATTTCCACACCAGCACCCTACAGGATAAAATCGATTACAGTTCACAAATAGTTTGGGCACATTTCCAATTTAACTTATTTCCTTATTTAACTCCATTGCAGATCTTTCACAGAATCATAGAATCACTAAGGTTGTAAAGGACCTTTGAGATCATTAAGTCCAACCCTTAACCCAATACCACCATGCCCCCTAAACCACGTCCCGAAGCGCCACATCCACACGTTTTTTTGAACGCTTCCAGTGATGGTGACTCCACCACCTCCCTGGGCAGCCTGTTCCAATGCCTGACCACTCTCTCGGTGAAGAAATTTTTCCTAATATCTAGTCTAAACCTCCCCTGGTGCAACCTGAGGCCATTTCCTCTTGTCCTATCACTAGTTACTTGGGAGAAGAACCCAACAACCTCCTTGCAACATCCCCCTTTCAGGTAGCTGTAGAGAGCGATAAGGTCTCCCCTCAGCCTTCTCTTCTCCAGACTGAACAAACCCCAGTTCCCTCAGCTGCTCCTCATAAGACTTGTGCTCCAGACCCCTCCTTTGTGTTCATCTACCAGGTTGTGCAATGCAAAATTGTGTTACTACTCCAGCTTCACAGCTTTGTTAACCAACTTCAGCAGCAATACCCAAGATTGAGGCCTTACAGATAATACTATTGCCACCAGTCCTTAAAAGCTCTGGTAAATAGTAACTGCACAGCCCTGCATTACTTTCCTGTTCTTTAGTCATCTACCTCAATACTCAAAGCCCCATCATTCTTCAAAACGTCTAATCAGAGTTCAATTTTGTGTTTATCATCTTTCTGTAAGAATCAATGGACAAAGTGTCCAAAAAGGGCATTTCATTTGCACAACCAATTCAAGGTTTAATGAGAAAATTATTTATGGGCAGAGAAAACAGAAAATCACTTTAAAAGTATTGCAGGACATGAATCAGTCCAGCACTGCAGCAACGCATATTTCACAGATGTCCGCTGTTACTACATCATTTTCATATCATCACACAAATCAGCATGAGATACTTGACTGGGTACTATTGGAGGCTACAAGACCCTTGGGACCAACCTCTTAATCAATAACATGTAGCTGTCCAAAATGAATTTGTAAAGGTTGTCTCAAGAGCAACAGACATCACCCCATTACTGACTATATTATTTCCAAGCAGAAACCTTTATTTTAATTTAGGAAATAAGCCAGAGTTAAGAATTTGTTTGTACCTTGGCACCATACAAATCTGAGTTTTTCATTAGCAGCTCAGCTGATGTTCGTATTGTTATGCCTGTAGTTTCACATTGTAACACACAATTCTCCAGGGTGGTTTTCCCCTGATGGACATCTACACACACAGAAAAACAAATACTGTTAAATGAACCAGTTACGCAAGGGCAAACCCCTCCTACAGGTTGATGGACTTGTAGCATTTTTGCAGTGTGATAAAATTACTATTTTAATTTTACCCACTTCAGGTTAATTTTACCAATTTGCTCATGCATGGTTTGGACTCATGCTATTTTTCTAGTATAAGCAGGAACACTTTGACACTAGTCAAAGACTTGTCTTAGAGGTTTTTTGGCTTTTTTGAAAGTGACAGCAACTATTCTTTTCATTACATACCTAAGAGACTTTTCGATTAATAAGATATTAAATACATGTATAGAGGTGTTAATAAACATTTTAACATGTTTAAAACCACATGTCTGTTGAGGCAAATTATTAATTAGCACCTTCTGCAAAGACAGAAGGCCACAGCCAATAAACTCATTGGTTACAACTTAATTATTTGAGCCTCAGTTTGAACGCGCTGTCAGCAAAGTTCTACGCTACTTCTACAGCCCATGTCATTCCTCGGTGGAGAGCTGGCTGCGTTCAACTACAGTTGGATATTGCCATGGGAGTTCTTTCATGGAAGGAGGAATTATTTCCTTTTCCAGGTAGCCTGACATAGGCAGTGCAGCAGAGTCAAGTTGCTTTAACAGCAGAAAAATGATCAAGTCAAATGATCTTATCCAAGTATAAGAATAAAACGCAAGAGTTGCAATAGCTTGAAAATACAAAGAGTAGAAGTTATTTTGATGTCCACTTTATAAGCAAGTTAAAAAAACAGGAAGCCTTGATATTTATACCTCCTCTTTACAACATTTTGTTAGAACTAGTAAACTCTAACACTGGGTCCCAGATTTAATTCTAACAGTGAATTATGAAAGACTCACAAAAAGGTCAAGATGCTTTTATACATACTTAAAATCCCCTCCACAGCATCATGTTGCACTAACTTCAAACTGGAGATCCTTATATTGGCTCCTGTACAGTCCACAAAGTTGTCTCCTTTCCCTTGTTTTTCTATCACGATATCATCTGGCAGGCCATAGCCTTAAAGCAGAGATGAAAGACACAAGTTTGATGAATAACTGGTAACAGTCAGGTGCTCAGTATATAACAGGCACTTAAATTAAATATGGAGGTTTAAAACTTGAGGTCTAATACATTGAATAGGATTTTCCACCAAGCGGCCAGGCTACACCTTACGTCCTTTCTGTACCAAGGTACAGGCACCCAAAACCAAACTCAAAAATTAGCTTACTTGAATGACACACAATAAAAGGCAAAGTTATTTTAGACAGTTGAACAAAAGGGTGACTGAGCTCACATTTGCCAAGGCCAAAGTTTTCACTCCCGAAAGTTACAACAGAGCAGGGAGATGCAATAGCCAAGGACACACAGGCACCTGCAGTCTGCTTTCAAAGTACGGAAATTCACTACAGCAGAGGTTCCAAAGAGCACAAGGGAAAAAGCAGTCACCACCACAATACAAGGAAGCAAGTACAGATGACTTCATGTTGTCAGTAAGCTTTACTCCACTTCCCTATTTAAATGAAACTTGGGTCAAAATGTAATGTTCCTGTGCTATATGGGCTTCCAGATTAATTCATATTAAAAAAAACTTTCACAAGCATATGCCAACATTGATTTACTAAGCCATCCACAGTTGTCAGCATTCAACCACTTACAGGGAAATTTATGAGCATGTAAAGCTTTTATTACTTGTCACTGACAAGAATCATGATAAGGAAAGCAATAATGCAACATCTATTAAAGCAGCATGAGTTCTATAATTTTCTGAAAGCACACACAAACTCAGATGAGAAGTGCCTAAGCAAGATGCTAGCTTTTAACCAAGTACATAAATAAATACTATAATGTGCAAATAGAAGGGTTAAAAAGAGAAAAAACCTTTGAACAAGAATTGGCAGAAAGTTTTAAAGACAACAGATTTAATGCAAAGTGAAGTGATTGATACTTCAACACACTATACTATCCAGAAATCTTTTCCCAGTGCGACTGATTTATGGTCACCCCGGGGAGGCAGTGGCATGGGGCAGTTTACTTCCAGTACATTAAAAGAGTACCTTGAGACAGCAAGTGGCAGATCTAGTTTAACTTCACAGCACTACAGAAAGAGGTTATTATGCAAGGCAAGAATTTTAGGAATAATTGTCCTACAGACTATCTGCAGTTTTCTAAACATGCTCTTAGCTTGCTTTACATTTCACCTCTGAAGCAGCAGCTCTAGTAGTAAGGAAACTGGTGACAAGTCAAGGAATAGAGAAGGAAAGAGTCACCTGCTGTCAAGTGGTGTTCAATACACAGCATGATCACAGCTGTACAACCTGCCTGTAAGCTAAGTGACTCCACAGGAGCTAAAGGCAATTGTCATCCAGTAACACTGATCACAGATATCAAATGGGCCGAAGCTACAAGTTCCCATCCACCTTGAACTACAAGCAGAAGGGAAGTTCTTAGGCGCCTTTGCTACACATTTTTGTCAAGTGTTAAAGTTATCCTTACCATGATTTCCTGCAGCTGCTGCTGCTTTAACCTTATTTAGTTCTTGTAAGATTTTATTTATCCCTGATTTACTAATCCTCATACTTTCAACCTGAGCACTGACTTGCACAGTGGCTGAGAAAAAAAGCTCTACTAAGCAGTGACATTATATCTTTGATGAGTCAAAATGGCCAGCTACTCAGATCAGTGACAGCAACATTTTTCTTGATGCCCCTACTTCAAATGTTTTTGGCTGCTACTATTGCTATAAAAACTTCTCTAACAGGAGTCCGTACAAAAAGATTAAATACCCTGACACATACTCATTATTCAGAGAGTGGTTTATACTAAAGATACACATTTATATGCCTTGCTCCTTAAAATAGAGCAGCTCATCCTTTAATAAGTGTGCTATTGCACCATTTGTATTAATGTTTCCTCAAAGCTAGAAAAGCAATAAATACCACCCCATACAATTTTAGAACAACATCATTCTTGCAAATAAATAAAGCACTTTACTGAGGTCCTTTATTCTGCAGGGGTATTGTCTATCAGCATGCATATCTATATAAATCAAACATACACAAGAGAAAGGTGAAAAAAAAATGACACTCAAAACAATAAGGGCAAGAAAAATAAAGTCCAAAACAGCAGGATATTAAACTCCCAGCCTTCTTCCCATTAAGAAGTTTTGACAAGATAAAAATACAGCTAAATAAGTATCTTAACAGCTGCACAAGCCCCCGTGATATACAGACTATTACACTGCAACAGAGTGTGCATGCCTAAGGCAGAGGAATTACACTAAGAAATCAAGAATGGTGAGGAAGAGTTAGCAACATACCCTAGACAGGGCAGAAGTATTTCAAACAAGTATTTTGCAAGAAAAATGGAATCACATATTCTGTGTCTGTTTCTACAGAATAAACACACATGTTAAATCAACAGCTCCCTCCTCTACCCATGTACTTCACACAATGCAGATTCACAATGGTAGCCCCCACACACATTGCTGACATCCAATAAGTACCATAAATGAAGTTCTAATAGCAC
>NW_010558173.1:0-10000 GCF_000687285.1 Phaethon lepturus | reverse complement strand
TCTTTCCCTCCGTATTCACCAGTGCTATACTGGCTGTGAGTCTCAGAGTACGCCTCTGGAGCAGATGAAGACATTCAACGAAGAACAAGGACATCTCTCAAGTACTCTTAAGTTACTGGCTCTAAAAACCAAAGCCTCTCAGAATGACTTTTGTGCTTCCTAGATTAAAAAAAAAAATCAAGTCCCGCAGGTTTCTGTTGAATCCTCTCTATTATCTACATAATCAGGATTTATCCAGACAAATAGTGAGGAGGAAATGATGGATTTGCTATTAGTCAGCAAAATTTGCAGTTTATTTGCAGAAGTAACTATGGCTAATGAAACTGCTTTCTCCATCCTGCATTAAATGTGGCTCTACAAGCAGAAATAGGAACACTCTGAAGAAAAAAGCAAATGCTCCTGCCAAGCTGCGAAAAGCAAATCCTTATGCAGAGCTAGTTTAAGACATATACTTTACTTTGTTTTAAGGACTTTTATGCTAGCAAACCTTCTACCTTCTAGTTCAATTGAATCAGCAATGCAGAATACGCCATCTACAACATAATGACCAGGACAGATGATGACTGTGTCTCCTTCATAACAGGCATTTACAGCTGCCAGTGGATCATTGTGAAACTGTAAAAGGCAAACAACGTAATCAGTTCCTGAAGAATGCTATAAAAATGGATGTATTTATGCCCTTAAAACTTGCTTTTCAATTAAACGTTGTTGCTTTTGCTCAAAAAAAAACCCTTCTTAACTGAATTCAAGAATCATAGCACACTGGACAAAAACAGCCTTAAAACATTCCTTTGATGTTTGTGTCATGTCTGTTCCCCCATGAGAAAACTGGGGCAGAGACACAGATTGAAGAGTATATGCATTGGAAAGCAAACCTCAATATGGCCTTGGTTCCAGGCCAATATTTGAATTGTGCTTCAAGTGACTTGCCATGAATTACTAAAAGAAATAGAAGACAGAAGGTAAGTAAAATAAAACACACAAACTCAGCAACTAGATTTGAGCTGGTCTGAACACCACATAACCCTTCGCTCCTGGTGTGAGTCACCCCAGAAGAGGATACAGATATTATAGTGGCAAATATGGGGTCTACATGGTCCTTTTTCTTGCCCAAAGAAGGCAGGCTGATATCCTTCACAGATATCACTGGGGGATTCTCTATTGAAGTATAATAAATAGTACAGAAAAATTGCACATTTATTGCTTCCCAGCAAATTCCAGGGCAAGCGAGAGCGTTTTTCAATTGTCAAGTCAGAAAATCTAATTTATAGCCCAAAAGTTAATCCAGGACCTTCCCTGTGGCTCCATTTTAGCAATCTGTAATTCATGAACTTGATCAGAATACAGCAAGCAATTTCAGAATATAAAACTTCACCCAAGGCATTCAGACTGTTCTTAACTGCTGAAGTGGCAAGTCCTGTCTGAATTCACTAAAACTATACATAATCACTCTAAAATAAATGTATCGCCTACACAGAGCTGAAGCAACAGGATGACATTTCTTTCTTCAAACTCTAGGTCATTATCAGTACCAACAAATAACACAGGTATTTCGAAACTAAATGTAAGTATTATGCTTACCATGTTTCATCGTAGCATTATTACAGAAGGTTTCCCTCATTTCCTACACACAGGAAGGAAACTGCTTGTACAGGGTACTCAGACACAAATGAATTTAAAAATTATTTGTATCACCCATCTTGCCAATTATTGTTTAAGTTAAAGTGCTTTTTTTGAACTAACAAAAAATAACACTGTGCAAATGTAGTATCTTGCACATGATAAATTAACTTATTTTTCCACATTGTTTCTTAAGGAGGAAAAAGTATTAGCAGGCAATTATCCTACCTGTACCTGTATTTCTAGTTCTTCACCACAAGATTCAGGGCAAAGTTTGTCCCTTATCAGTGACTGCAGCAGACTTGCCATCATGGTTGAGGATACAACATGAGTGATCTTGGTACCCGTTGGTCTCAGTCCTTTAGCTTGGAGACCAATGTATTTTTGGTAACCAAACACATACCTAAAACAAGAGCAACAAAGCCATCAGTTCTTTCTTCAGTAAAGAACATACACATTTGGTTTCCCGTATGGCCGTCCTCCTTGCACAAACCCACTAAGTACCTCAGCAGAGGATTCTCAATTAGTTTTAGCTTTTGTTTCAAGTGGTCTATTTTCTCATACAATTTTATCCCTTCCACCATAGAGACGTTTTCTACTTCTGAGTCCGAATCGCTGCTTGATATGCTGTTCCTCACATTTAAAAAATTCCTGTAAAGCTCTTCACACTGAGACAACAAGTTCTGGTAATCAGCTACAAGCCCAGAAGGCACACGGTGTTCAAGGATGTCATAATGCCTGCAATTCAGAGCAAGAGGTCAGTATACTTCGCATTTACAATTTTGAAAGATCAAATACAAACCCAGAGAGAACCTGAGGAGTTTTGCATCAGTACTTTAGTCAAGATTCTTTGCAGTCTATATCAACACTGCTCAACTTTTTTGGAAATAGCAAAATCAAAAACCTTAACAGACAAAAATTACTTTCTAAATAGTTGCCCGTCCACCTTGAAGAGTTATACACAATTATCAGAAACTCACTCTAAAACAAAGGCATAAGCACAGCTATAAAAAAACAGTAAGAATTCAGAAGGTAATTAGTTATAAAAATTAGTCTATTTTTAAGCATTTATTAAAAAAACCTGAGAAAATAGTGTCTGAAATAGAAGAAAAATCCTACAATGTGAAGTGTCTATTATCAACAATCTAACCAACTACCTGGACAAAAATGCAGAATGAATAAGAAAGGTCTTATCAGCACCAGATGAAGATGTGAAGGTACTACAAAGCAAATTTTTCACCATCGCAAGAGTATCCTCTACAAATGAAATTGCAGGCCAGAAAACGCCAGCTCAAAGTTGCATTGCCAAAGTCAGAAAGATGAGGACATCTGCCAGCTAGACAGTGCGTAGAACTCCAGGGCCAATCACGTAGGACCAATCACGGTCACTACAAAAGCTGGACCGCCATTAAAGATATTAATAAATCAAGATTTAATTATCTTGCACCATTTTTGTAGGGAGCCAAATGAACACAGTCTAAATAGCTCTATTCAAGAGGCTACATTAAATAAGGACAAAGATATTCCCTCAATTTTCAGAGGTTCTTTCAGGTTGCACTTAAAGCATGCTACAAAGAGCAAGAAAATTTGTAGTCAGAGCAGTCAGTATCTATACAGTTCCAATAAACAGGGTGTACAGAAACACAAAGAGCCTCACAACATGTTGGCAATGGGGTTATCAGAGGCAGAGGAAGTCAATGCAGCATGACTAACAGCAGAAGAATTTACAGCAATATAGAAATATAAAATATTTGAAGGAAACTGAATGTTGTACCTAATTTGTCCTGAAATGCATGCTTTATATTTTAGATCATATGCTGGTCACTATAAAAGCACAAAAAAAATCTTGTTTTTCAAGCTTTAGTCAAACAGTTCATACAGCTTTACTTGCCTCAGAAGACTAGTACAACCTAATGTGCAGTGTAAAGATACCGTCTGCTCTCCTTAAAACAGTGCACATCACAGACCTGAAGTTTAAAGCATCATATGTTTCCATGCATTGAAGACCAATGTTATTCTGAGTTGACACACCAGTGCTTAGATCACAACCCAGGACAGCATCAACATCATCAGTGCAGTTTGGAAGACAAGCTTTGTACCAAGCACGATATGGGAGAATAAGAAAGGATAACATTTGCTTTTCTGCTTGAAGACATTGTTTAAGTATTTTGGATTCTTGCTAAAATGGCTGTAAGGCCATGTACATTGTTAAAAAAAATAAAAACATTATCCAGTGGCATATCATTGCATTCTGGTTTCATTCTATGCAAAGTCTCCATAAGGCTCCAAAAACTCAACAACAGAATAGCCATTTGCTGGAGTGTACAAATGAAATTAAAAGAAACCCATATAATTTCCATATCCTCTTAATTTGTACAATCTCAGAAAAACATAGTCACAGCAGAGTCCTTAAATGTCACATTGTATCCTGTTTGAAAGAGAGGCCTGCAGCCACCCTTACAGCATGCGTAATTATACTAATTTCTTCATAAAGCACACGCTATATGCTATATTCTAGTGCATGTAATATCATATTCTAAATAGCATTTGAGGGTAGGCTATAAATATTCACTGATGTAGTTCCCCAGCAGTATCAAACCTGGATTCGAATGACACACAAAATTCCAGGTACTCATGATGCTAAGTTATAAGTAAAGAAAAGGAATTGAAAACTAACTTTCATGAAAGACTTAAGGAAAAGATATCTGTCAAATCTCAGGGGAAAACCTACAGTAAGAATAACTTGTCAATTATTCTTTCCAGGAATGTTTTATGGTGTGCTTTCATTATTTAGCACCCTCAAAAATATAACCAGACTGTCTTGTGCACTGCTTCAGTTCCATATGGCAGAACTGCATTAAAAACGCACCTTCAGAAAACCTAATGCCAACTAATCCCACTAGAGAAAGAAATACACACATTCCTCCTTCCGCATGACCAATTTGCAAGTTTTTGTTTACATTGAATTCCATTCTGGTTCTTATTCTACGCCCAGAGGTATCAGAGCATCCCACGCTAGCTTTAATTAGGATTACAATTCATACATCTGAGTTGAAGGAGGCTATAGCTAGGTTTGGAGCGCCATCTGATGGAAGGTCAAGGATTACAGGGAAAAACTGAGGGCTCAGAAATCAAGTGGCAACCTCAGTTGCACCCTCTTTCCATACAAAATTTTGACCAGACAGTGAATGCTCTTAGAACAAACTTGCTCTGATTTACTAGTGAATGTTGGGTTTTTTTTTAATCCCGTTGTGCATCACTATTCCCACATCACCCTTTCCTGTGGTTCTACCCCAATAATGTGAAAGGTGTTGCACTTACAGTCTCAGTCGAGGCTCAACACATCGCACAAAGTAATCAAAATCATCCTCCTCCTCCTCGTCCCAGATCCTCCAGATGCACTGGTAGAAGAACCTTTTAAAGCAAAGTAAGCCTTTAATCACACAAAGGAGGTCACATTTGCCTGGAGCAGGGACAACAGCACTGGAAACACGGAAGTAACCAATTTGAGAATTCATGTCCAAGCATCATGTGCTTCCAATTCCATATTACTGTCCTGTAAACTATTTAGTATACACAGAAGTTATCTTTCTTGTCTGTTGTTTACCTGCATAAAGATTTTTATTTTGTGTATCTAAGTTCAAAATTTATAATAGCTTGAGTCCCATTTTCATCAAAAGAGAGTGATCAGCTAAAAGCTGGATTTGAAAATGAAACTTACACTCTGAAGACCTTGAGGGTTTTTTTGGTGGTTTGGTTTTGGCCAGGCATCCTTCAGCTAAGCTTTCTTTTTGACAATGAGTATGTCACCTCCATCATTCAAGTTTAGATCTCTACTACTGAGCAATTGTCAAAAGAATGTGTCTCTCCTCCCTTTTTCCACCCGTACCCACCACTTCTGAAATGGCCCATTTTCTAGACAGGAAGGTCATTCCTCCCGTTTTAGCTTTTTCATCCAACTCTACTGCGTATTGGTAGACAGCTTTCAAACAGCATGTAGTATATGAAAGCAATGGAGGTGGAAAAGAGACAGATAAGAAAGGAAAAGAAAACAGAAGAATAAAGAGCAAATTTTAGGGGAGGAGGCAAAATGCATAAAAAAGAATGGGACAAAAATGGAAAAATGTCAACCAAAAGGTTATAGAAAAGAAAGGAACACTGCACTAGAACCAGCAAGGTGATATAAGCCAAGGAAGTCTGGGGTGCAGAAGAGAGGGAAAGCAACACAAATTCTTTTCCCTCTCTTTTGACACAGAAAGCAGCCTGATAACAAGGTGCAGCTAAATGATTATGTGATTACCCATAGCTGCAGAGGACACCACAGATTTTCATAAGTAGTCTCCTCATAGTACCAGTCATCAGATTTACTTTGGAAAGCTTGCCTTGTAGAGCTTCCAGCATGACCACAAGAACTCAAGGCACCACCCATTGGATACTACCAGAATGTAATTGTTCAAGACAAAAAATAAGCCTTGAGCATTTTCCTACCTGACATGCTCTATGGCTAGTGCTGTCTGGTCAAATTCTCCCGACTCATCATACACAACCCACAGCTCCTGCAGTGGTATCTGACGCTCCTTCAGCTCCAAGAGTTCCTGCATGCACTCCAAGGTAAAGGTGCTATCCCGTGACTCGCACAGGAAAGGCTCACTGAGTTGCACAACTGCTTTCAGAGCAGAGTACTCCACATCAACAACCTGTTGGAACAAATATTTCTTAAGATTTCTCAGAACCTTAGATACAGCTGAGGAAGGCTAACATGACATGCTTAAGTCAGCAGGCCATACTGCAAGTGCCAGTGACCCACACAAACCAATGCACATTGCATGGTACGGCAAAGGCAATCTATTCAGCTGAAGTGATAGGCCCAGAATTAAGCTTCTCAGAACCACACATCTAGCGGTTTTTCCACATTCAAAACTTTGTTCAAATCCCTCATAATACTTATACAAGGACAGTAAGCTGCTTCCCTACTTTGGTCTGGTTTTTGGTTGGGTGGGTTTTTTTTGTTTTGGGGGGGAGTTAAAAAAAACTAAAAAAAAGGCAAAAGCAGTTATCCTCAAACAAGTGAGTACCTTACAGTTCTTAGACACTCCTTTGATGCTCATTTTTCACAGTGCCCACATGACACAAACAATCTAAAGAGTTAGTCTGGGCCAGTGAAAGCCATTTTGTCACTAATTGGGCTGAAAAGCTGAGAGGGTACAAAGATTTTTCCCTGTTCAAACATGTAATGGAACAACAATTTTGAACATCCAAGGTTTGCATAAAGATGTACAACTTGCACTTTGAGAGACCTAGAAAAGGAGTATCCCAAACCAGCTATCCTCAGTGGGTCTACAACAGAACTATGCAATGCAGAAGAGTTACTGTCAGTACCAAGGTGGGTTAAAAGGAAGAATTTTACTGATAAAAAAGGCGAATGATCAAAGCTTGATATTTGAAAAGACTACATTACAACAGCCAGCTCTGGACCAAGTACTTATCCCTTCTGTGCCCACAGAGTTCTACCTCACAGCTCACTTGCACTCATTTGGGGTTCCCCCTTCCTGGTTAAGGCAAGGAGCCCTTTGAAAAAATTCCTATTACTCTAGCCATCACTGGCAATTAGATGTGAAAACATTACTATTTTCTACCAGCTCATAAACTTCATAGATGAATGCTCTGTTACAGAAGTAAACTACATTAATTGGAGACAAACACCTGAGCAACTGCATCATATTTACCTCAACAAGGACCTCAAACACATTAGTGCGCCAGACCGCCTGCCATCCAGATGGTTCAAGGACCTTCTCCAGGTACTCAGCTGTGAATTCTTTCACTTCAGAAGCTTTGCAGTCAGCTAAAAAGAAATTGAAGACAGTACATTTACGCAAGGAAAGAAAGAAGTCCTCCAGATCATTGGAAAATGAAAGCCAACACAATAGAAATGTTCCTTTACCACATCTAAAGTTGGACTTCATTCTGTTTTGCTCATGATAACCACCAGCATTTTTGCTGTCTCTTTCAGTACTGAGCGAGCTGGACAGTCATCTGTTTTGTGCTTCTCTGGAAGAAGAAATCCAGTACTCAACCTTCCAGGGACTGAAGGTTTCAGTGTCAGTGTATTAAACAGCTAACCTGTGCCTCATCTTCAACTGTCTTACTTCACACAAAAAAGTTCTAGTAAGATCAGTTAAAACAGGACACAGGTATTAGCACTTTTGCCTTTCAACCGTTCAGATTTTATTTACTTATATTAAAACCATTGCCTCCTACTCCACCAGCTAGAGCAGCTAAGGTTACAGCATAAGTGATGGCGGGATACTATATCTTTTCTAGTCCCCGCTAAGACCACCTCTCAGTTTAATACAGAATTGACTCCATTTAAACTGGATCATTTAAACAGTCACTACAAGAAAACTAACTACATGTTCTTTTTCTACTAAGAAATTACTTACCCAAGATGTAATCCTGGTAAGCTTTAAATCGCTCATAAAACAAAAGATGATTGGTATGAAAAATATCTGGAAAAAGCACATTCCCATCTGGCACAGTCCTTCCTAAAGCAGTTCCTGGTTTGTCACGACTGCCATAATCGCTACAGGAATCCTCCTCTTCCTGGAACAGATCTGGGGAGAGGAGTGGGAACAAAGCGAACCCCCACAAACTGTCAGTTCAATGCAATCATCACTTACTCTATTCCCAAAGAATTCCTGTTCAGCCCAAGATCTTTCACAAATCTGCTTTCTACAACAGATCTCTAATTATCCTTCATGAAGAGACTTACTTAGCTACTACTTGCTCTTTTCTTCAGAATATTTACCCTGTCCCAAAAGCGGATCTCCCTATTTGTTGCCACCTGCCCTGAGCTACAGTTACATGCTAATTTACTTTATTCTATATGTAAGATTTAAAATCCTTTAGGTAATACATTACCATACATGTACATATTATGCCTTGTTAGTACACTGCCTGCATCACCTAGACATGGTATCAAGCAATAATCAAAAGGATTCTGGAACATGTATACAACCAGCTGATCCCACACACAACTGATCGAAAATAATGCACAGAATTATTGTGAGCAAAGAGCAAAATATAAGTAAGATGCATGATAAAACTCAGCTGAAGATGTGTTTTCACAGTTGCCCTTTCCTTCTCTTACACCTTTTCCTGTTCTTCACTACAAGCATTCTTTTGTATTTTACTAAACTAACAAATAACAAAGTCTCCACATCCAATATCTCCATTGTTGTTCCAAGCAACATACTTAGAAGAGACACAACATTTTAATTTTTAGCCTGCTTAAATGGACAGTGGCTGAATCTTTACTTTGAAGGGTTTGATGCAACAATAGCACCCCTTTAGAAGTCTCCATAAAAGTGTCTCCACTTGTGTTCACATTACAAACTCAGTGAACTCAGTCACTGTTGATCTTACAGTGTCCTCAGGCCTAGTCATCTGTAAGTTCAGAAAATATCAGAGTGATGACTGCAGTAAACCAAGGGGGGGGGTGATGATCCAGGTCTTTTTTTTTTAGTTAATATAACAGCTCAAGACACCCTCATTGTCCATAACTTGATTATATAACAATCCATAGGCTTCTGCATTTTCATTAGACTACAGTCTGATCTTTACTATATACCTAAAAAAAGATTTTTTTTTTAAATCACATTCTATTTCTAACACATCCTTTACATTTCAGGATGTTATGAAAGCTAGTAGTTTTGACCTCAAATTTGTTAAACTTCTTACATATTTGGGGCCAAATTCAATCAGCAAAACAAAAATCAGAATCATTGTATGAGATAATTACAAGTGCTTAGACAATATAACTTTTCTTTGTAGCAGAACCACTGTAATAACATGTAAAGAAAGAAAAATGTGATTTTAATATGATTTATAAAATACTTTAAAAGATTCCTATAAAACTGTAGCTATGTTACATGTACATAGTAAATAAGAATTTTTTTCCTACACACCCATAATCAAATCCAGCAACTACCATAGCAACAATCTCTACAAGCCACACTATGAATTCCAGAGCACAGCATACATTCCAGAACAAGCCATTTAATTTAACTTGCTCTTTGTTTACAACATATCAATAATGACGTGGCACTGAGCAATAACATTCAATAGATACTAAAAGCACCAATATTCCCATATTGTGCCATTAAGGCAGAGGGCAGAGAGTCACTTCTAAGAAACACTTTCCTCCGTCAGTGTTTCAAACACGCACACGCATGTGCTCCTGGACACTGGCTTAAATGCCTGCGGTGTGCACCTGACACACGCACCATAAGTTCATAATCAAAAGAAAAAAATACTTCACTGTGTTTATTTCCAAAGACATCCCTAAATTGCACCCCGGAGTACCACTTCTAGCCCAGTGCCC
>NW_010558172.1:0-11384 GCF_000687285.1 Phaethon lepturus | reverse complement strand
GTTGGTGTCATCTGCAAACTTACTGAGGGAAGGAGCAGAAGGAGCAGATCATAGAAGTACACACTCATTATAGTTGGAAGGGACTTAAGGAGGTCACCCAGTGTAGCCCCTCACTCAGAGCGGGATCAACCAGATCAGGGTGCTCTGGGCTGTGTCATTCCCAGCTCTGAGCATCCCCAAGGACAGGGCATCCACAGCCTCCCTGGGCACATGCCCCAGTGTTTGACCTCCCCAAAGAATGAAACCTTATTTCCCAATATCTAATTGGAATTTACCCTCTTATAATCAAAGCCTATTGCCTCTCATTCTGTCTCAGTGCACTTCTGAAAAGTTTCCCTCTATCTTCTCTAAACTCTCCCATTAGGTAGTAGGAGACAGCATTTAGATTCCCCCAAGCCTCCTCTTCCTGTGCATGAACAAAACTAGTCCTCAGCCCCTGTTTGTATGTCATGTGCACCAACCTCCTAACTATGTTGGTGGCCTTGGACCCTCTTCAGTATCTCTAGGTGACAGATAGATGGATAATTGGATAAAAGCTTATTACTAGTACAAGGAAGTAACCTATAGTCTGGTTTCATGAAAGAGTTTAGTCTTAAGTGCTGGTTTTCCCTCTGATTAAATGCGAATTTAAGCATCCAGATAGGACTGAGGAACTGAAATTCTTCCATGATGTGCATATTTGTTACAGTGAATTTTCAAGTGATCTCTAGGAAGGCTGGAATGAACTGAAGTGTTGAAAGGCTAAATGTCAAAGTCTCTAGAAGTGCCTCTATCTCTGAGGAGGTTATAATTATTTTTACTGATCAAATTATGATCAGTAGAAAACATTTGTAGCTACACATAGGCATAAGTCTTTAGAAAGGTGAGTGGAGCTCAGGTATTCTGCTGTTTACTAATCAGCTATACCATGGAACTTTTTTCATCTTATTTTCTAACGTGAAAATCCCATGTTGTCATGCAGCAAGACATAGCCTTTTTTAAGTCATTGAAACATTTGGTTGGAAAGGCCCTTAGGAGGTCATCTGGTCCAGCAGCCCACTCAGAGCAAGTATGCATGCTGAAATACACTGGCTTTTCTGTCTTGAGTTGTCTTCATATGAACTGCAGCAGCACCATGGTGACCACAAAGCTCTCATGGCTTCTTATGGAACAGTAACAGAGAAAGCTGACAGAATTCCCAGAAGGGGTGTTCATTGCTGGTATGCTCAGTCAGTAAACTGAAGTAAATATTGCCCTTACTCTTTTATTATTCTCCTTTTTCTTAAGACGCTTGAATACAATGATATCATGTATCCTGCCTGGACATTTTGGGAAGGAGGACCAGCTGTTTGGCCAATTTACCCAACAGGTTTAGGGCGCTGGGACCTCATGAGAGAGGACCTCAGAAGGTATGTTTTGGAAATGACTATGTGGGGGGGGAAGTTTAATGGAAGACAAACTCGGAGTAAAAGCCATCTATCACTGGGCAGCACTGGGCCAACGTTGAAGTCTAAGACCATAGGGCTCTTGGCCTGTGATCTGTCTTGCTGCCTCTCATTGGCTACATACCACCTGGTATGGTGTGTAACTGGTGTGTAAGAATTCTCCATGGAAACGTTGGATGATGTTACTCGAAGTTATAATTAGCTTCTCTGTTTCTAACACTTTAGTAAGGCATGCAGAAGACAAAGTGTACACATCCTTCATGCTGTCAGGGCCAGATTACTATAATTTTCGGTGGGGTAGGGTTTGTCAATAAAGTAGCAGTTATCTTTTGCCTGCAGAAATCTCCCCTGACACATGGAAATATTTTCCTTTATTTCCAACTACTTCTTTAGGAGCTGTGGTTTTTTTTCACTGCAGGGATGATCCAGGATGTTTGTATAAGCTTCTGGAAGGGTAAAGGAAAGCCTTCTTTAGATCTGCTTTTACTTGAGTGTTATTGTGCATTAGAGAAACCTGGAATCGTTCCCAAGAATCAAGAGTCATTACTGGGCTGAGAGTAAGACAGAAGACGTTTCAGACTGGCAGTCTTTCTTTTGGCAGGATCTTTGACAGTTAGCAAAATAAGGGCTGTTTCCCCATGGAGAGTGACAAACAAAGTGTGCAATAGTGAGTGAACATAGAATCAGAATAGAATCAGAATCATTTAGGTTGGAAGAGACCTTTAAGATCATCAAGGCCAACCATTAACCTAGCACTGCCAAGCCAACCACTAAACTATGTCCCTGAGCACCAACCACATCTTCACGTCTCTTAAATACCTCCAGGGATGGTGACTCAACCACTTCCCTGGGCAGCCTGTTCCAATGCTTGACAACCCTTTTGATGAAGAAATTTTTCCTGATTTCCAATCAAAACCTCCCCTGGCACAATTTGAGGCCATTTTCTCTCATCCTATTGCTTGTTACCTGGAAAGGAGACTCACACCAACCTCACTACAGCCTACTTTCTGGTAGTTGTAGAGAGTGATAAGGTCTCCCCTCAGCCATCTCTTCTCCAGACTAAACAACCCCAGTTCCCTCAGCAGCTCCTCATAAGGGAGGAGACACCTCACCAGATTCATTGCCCTTCTCTGGACATGCTCCAGCACCTCAATGTCCTTCTTGCAGTGAGGGGCCCAAAACTGAACACAGTATTCGAGGTGTGGCACTCACCAGTGCCAAGTACAGGGGCACAATCACTTCCCTACTCCTGCTGGCCACACCATTTCTGATACAAGCCAGGATGCTGTTGGCCTTCTTGGCCACCTGGGCACACTGCTGGCTCATGTTCAGCCAGCTGTTGACCAGCACCCCCAGGTCCTTTCCATCAGGCTGCTTTGGATTGACATAGAAACATAACAAGAAAAAAAACACCTTGATGTCAATCACTTGACATCAGAATGCAAGGTTAAATGTTTCCCTCTTCAAAATCTGAAGATCTATGGGACCAATCATAGCTTAATGTGATGTAATACAATGAAGGTCCAAAGCATTTTACTTATCCTTGCTTTCTCAGAGAAGCCCAGTTGTGTCACTGGGTTACAAGCAGATGCAAAACTTCACCTGCGCAGGTCAGTTTTGAGATCAAGACCTAAATGTCAAGCCAGGTGCAACAGAGAAGTACAACAAAGAGTTCCCCAGAGGGAGGCAGGTGACTGTACTGACAGAAATAAAACATGAGAACAGCTACTTTGAAGGACTTGGTTAGGTTTAAAATGAAAGTTATTTGGGAAGACAAATGAACCCCTGTTTTTTAAATGCAAAACACTAGATGGGTTTTTTATTTGTTGTTGGTTATTTTTAATGGGAAATGACTAGTCATTTTGCACTATCCTTATTCAATGAAGTACAGAAAAATAAAGCAACAATACAAAAAGTGGATTCAAATTTTAGGTAAATTTTAATACCCCTAAAGGTTTGATGAGGGGCTTTTGTGTAATTCATTGTTTTGACTGAAAGATACTGTGAAAAGTAGCCTATATCATGTTGCCTTAAACACAATATTCACAGGAAAACCTGTTTCATTGGACCTGGCTGAGAGTTTTTTCTGCTATAATGAAGAAAGTGATTTCCATCAAAAATGAAGAATAATAAAAAGAGATCATGCTGTGAAAACTGATGAGAGCGCTGTTTCATGGTTATATTAAATCATTTATTGCCATGTATAAACAATATTTTCAGATCTGCAGAAAAATGGCCATGGATGAAAAAAATCTCTAAAGGATATTTCCGAGGATCCAGGTGAGCATATTCTCCTGTAACAGGAGATGCTACAACATATGACATGACAGCTGTCTGTATGCAGAAATTTCAGTATCTCCAAGACCTCAACAAGTGTAGCCCAGCATGTACTTTTTAAAAGTAAGGAAAGTGAGACATTTTGTACAGCAGCATTTCACCATTAGTGATTCTCCTTAAGAATTGTCATTTGCAACTCTTTCATAATAATATGTCTAATATTGGAAACAGAAGTTGTGATGGATTTGCTACGTTATTTCTTAATGAGTAAAACTGTCACACTAGGAACCAACTTGTTTTGTTCTGTGAAGGGAACAGCAGGTGCATGACACAAATCTAAAGATTTTATATTGATGTGCGTGCTTCTTTCCAGTGTGAATACTTTATTCTCTATGCAAGTACTCAACAGTGAATCAACAGCTATTCTTGGATTAAGTTACCTGAGCAGTGGGGAACAAGAAAGTAGATTATTTTTGCCCTCTCTCCAGTGACAATGTGAAAACAGTGTTAACCCCTACTCACTTTTGTTCCTCCAACACTTTGTTCTTCCTCCATCCCCAGTGGGGGTGGATTTGATATCTTACTAGGCAGGCTCAGGAGATGATGAGTGAGCCCCAGGGATGTCATAACCTTGTTTATCAGCAGTGTTTTAAATTAGTGTTGGAGGGATCAAGTGCTGAAGGTGCTTGGCATCTCTTCGCTCGCTCTGACTTAGAAAGGAGTCAAACTATTTCACAGCCATCAGTATAAGGCCTGAAGGAAACAACATCTCTGCTGATTTGTCCTGGGAATAGCTTAAATAATGCTATTAACTATTCAGTAAGTGAAATAAAGAACACATAACTCCTTCTCTTCTGCTAATACACCCTTGGACAGAAATACACTGTATAGTAGGCACTAATAATGTTTTTGGGGGACATAGGGAGGTCAGCCTCATAAAGAGACAGGATATTGAGTCCTGTAGTTTGTTAGCTGTGTTGAGTCAGGTGGATTGGCAATGACTGATAGCATTTCTTTTGCAGAACAAGCCCTGAGAGAGATCCCCTCATTCTGCTGTCCCGAGAAGACCCAGAACTTGTTGATGCTGAGTACACTAAAAACCAAGCTTGGAAATCTGAGAAGGTGCGTGGGTGTTCTCTGTCTCCTGAGTGTGAAGGCCAGAAAGGGGTAGCATTGCAAGATGGCTTTGATGATTGAGATGCATCTTGTTGGAGAGTTGTGGGTGATCCTCTAAAGTGGGGGAGGCTTGTAGTTCCTGTGATGGCGGCATCTCTCTGACAGATGAAAGGAAGGAGTCTCTAGGGCCTGGCAGGTCAAACATTTTTCTTCCATCTACAGTTTTTGTTCCAGGAAACCAGCACACATAAGAAAATGAACTGTGCCAATCCCCTTGTCTTCCATTACAACAAAATTAGCCAGTTCTTCCCCTTCCAGCTCTGAGCTGCCTGTGTGCTGTCACACAAGGTTTTTTAAACTTTTTTCTGTCATCTCCATTTCTTGGTCTTCTTGTTGATAACTTTCTGGTAACTGTTGCTAGTAACTTTTTAGTTCCAGACTTAGTCTACAGTCCAGCTCTCTCCAGACAGTCTTGGCTAATCCGGTTACACTCGGCTTCACATAGTCCCATTGTCCCAAGCTGCTTTCCACTCTGTAGCTGCCAAATAAACATTATCATTTAATGTGTTTGTGCTGCTGTTTGCCTACAGGCAATGTGTAATTTACTGAACTTTTTTTCTTGCTTGAAGGGCTGGGAATTCTTCATAATACTTATAAAAGCCCACCAGAGAAGGTTTTCTCAGAAGTGGGAATGGAGAGGTTTGAGACTTTGTTTCTAACTGAGAAGGAAAACAAATATGAAATCACCATATAAAGCTGATGATTGTGGGTTTTTTAATTCTTTTTATTTTAAGGACACCTTAGGAAAGCCTGCTGCAAAGGAAATTCCACTGGTTGATCACTGCAAGTACAAGTAAGAATTTTGATTAGTAAAGCTGTTCAAGGGCTATGGGTTATTTCTTTTCTTGCATGGTGTAAGATCTCATTTTATTTTAAGGTCTAATTCCAGGAATCAGCTCCATGCAGACAAGAAAACTTGTGAACAGACTTCAGGCAGTTGAAAATTTGGGAGCTTAGTGTGGCCTCTTCCAGTGCCAGCTTTCCCCTGTTGGGTCAGGAGAAGTAAAGTGCTTTGGGGAAAGTAAAGGTCTTAGATCACTAATAGACATATAGATTGAAATTTTTATTATTTTATTTTAATCAAAAAGCCTTTCTATCAATTTTTCATTATATTCCTGTACCAAGCTTTGTGTTCAAAATTGTTTTTTTGGTGCTACAGTGATAGCATTACTGTCTTCAAAGACAGAAGGAACTATGGAATCGTTTATGCATGCTGGGGCAAGTATTGCCATTGGATGTATATATTAAAGGAGAGAACCTGAAATATGGTTGAGCAGATATAGTACTGATTCATACTTTGTATGTGGTTTGTGAAAATGTGGTTTTGATTTACAAAGGTTTTTATTTTTTAACTACTTTAGGGAGTGTTTTTTGGCATAATATTCTTGTGGGTTTCTGTGTAAAAATATAAACTCTTAGTGTGTATGCGCTTGTATGTCTTGATTTTTTTTTTCTTTTTCTTTTGCTTTAAAATGACTTAGTTACGATTCTACCAGCTAGAATCTGCTGATAGAAGAACTCAGTCATTTGGCTGGATCTGTTTTTGTGCAAATGTTATTGACTTGTCTCATTTGATATTTCACTAGACTGTTGCCCAGATTTCTCCCTTCTGTTACATGCAGACTTCCCAACTCTTGATGCCTCCTAAGGCCCTCCTACAGTATAGGCTGAGACATTCACGCACACTTTTGTCCTAGCCCAGGCTCTGGTAGGGTCAACATGAACTTCTCGCTGCTTCCTTCAGTTGTAGGCATTATAGCAGGCTGTCTGAGAGCAGCCCTCAATGACTTGGCTGAGGTCACAGATGGTGGGAGCTGTGTCTGGAATGGGACAGAGGCATTTCTTCGCTTCCAGACCACTGTACTTGTTACATCTCTATATGTATTTGTTGAGTTCCTACTACAACGAGCTCCTCATCCCTGCCTTGAGTTCCTAGGTAATACAAAGAATGCAAAGTAATTTCAGATTTACTCCCTTGTCGCTTACTGCTGAGCTAAGTTTAGCTAGAATTCCCATCTCACCCCAAATATATGTAATATATAATCCCCATCTCACCCAAAATAGCTTCATTAAAGGAAGAACTCCCTTCCCTCAGCCCAAAATGTTTGACTTCAAAGATTAGTTATATGTACTGAGGGGTTTTACCCACAGGAAAAACAGCTTTCCATATAATTGGAGAAATGTGGGTTTAAAAAAGCAAGCAAGTAAGCAAACAAACATCCCTCTGAGATACAGTTTGCTAAGAGAAATCCTCCCCCAGTCAAGCCCACTTTACTAACTTGGCAGAAAAGACTGAAAACAAAATTGTGGATTCTTTGTTATCTGCAAAGTCCATCTGTTGTGTGCTAGCCTGTTTAACCTCCTAGGGTTGCATTCCCAGATTCAGATTAAAGCAGGATCCCAGAGGAAAAAAAAACCCAAACAAACCACAAAACAAAAACCTGACTGAGATAGATGTGGCAAAGCAGAACAATGAACAGAAAAGCTCACCACAAGACAAGAGAGAATTGGGAAAAAGCTCCTCCTGGTAACAGACTCTCTGAAGTGAAGAGTCACAGGACCAGCATCCAAGTCGTGACCTTCCATGCCTTGTTGGCAGCTGTCCATGAGGCCTCTTTTGGTATGTCGCAGGCAGGTGTCTTTATCAGAGGTAAAGCAGCATGCCTTGATTTTCAACCTCAGTTTTGACAGGCAGCGGAAACTCACCTAGCACATCCTTAACTTAGCTCACCTTTCCTGAAGTGAGGAGCTTCAAATAAATGCCTTCCCTTTGTTTCAGCAACAGGTGCTTGGCTTAGTGTGAGGGTGACCCCCTGGCTGCCCATGAGGGAAGGCTGGCTGCTACTTGGAGACCAGTTCCTTGGTGCATTCCCTTACAAAATGGCAGGTGTAATCAGGTCCCTCTCTTTGCTTCTCCTTTTAAAGGTATCTGTTTAATTTCCGGGGAGTGGCTGCCAGTTTCCGGTTGAAACACCTCTTCTTGTGTGGCTCACTCGTCTTTCACGTTGGAGAAGAGTGGTTGGAGTTCTTCTACCCCCAGTTGAAGCCTTGGGTCCACTACATCCCAGTCCGATCAGACCTCTCTAACATCAGGTGTGAGACCCCAAGTGTGCTCAGCGGAGCGTTGTGTGCCACAGGAAAACAGTGCTGTGTTTGGGAAGGCGGTTTGGTTTGTGTTATGCTAAGAAGTGCCTCCACTCCTGGGCATCTCCTAGACAAAGGCTCTTGAGGTCATGTCCTTTTCCCTTTATTCCTGCCCCCAGAGAATCCTTTACTCCTATTACTTGGAGAACACACTTTCACTGGGGTATGTAGGTCTGTCGGCCTTACTGAAATCAGCAGGCACTGGGCACTTAAATTTGCTAAAGAGGAATATATTGTGGGGCCGAAAATGTGTTAGCTGCCACATTTCAGCGTGCCATCCAGAGCCGGTACAGAAAAACTGAGAATGGCAGGTTTCTTCTGTGCTCTGAAATGAGGAGCACTTGTCTCGCTCACTTGTGGAGGATGAGATTAAGGATCTACAACAGTTTAGCTAAGGGACAGTGTTCTCCACTGAGCTAGTTGTTTTCTAACATTTTTTTTTTTTCATTATAGGGAGCTGTTGCAATTTGTAAAGGAAAATGATGCCATAGCACAAGAAATTTCAGAGAGGTGAGTTGTGTGTCCTTTCTGGCTCTCGGGCACTCTTCTTCCAAAGCATTTTCTTAGGCAGCTTTTGAAGGGGTTACCTATCAAAGACAGCCTAGTGTTAATAGGGTGCAGTATAATTGATCTTCTGCGATAACAGCAGGAGGGTTGGAGAACTTGTAACCCACAGGGGGAACCGGAGAACAAGATTGTATATGCTTAGGTCTTTGGTTCGGATGTGACCCCACTGAAAGCTATCAGAAGTTGGGAGCTTTTGTCTCAGTATGAGGTGAGCTGACCCCTGGGAACGGTGTCTGCATTGTAGAGCATTACGTATCCAGGCTGGCAGCGGCTGGCTTCTGGAGCAGCATGCATCAGTGCTGCTCAGGCTCTATCCGATATGTGAAATCTGATATTTATTATCCCAGATAACAAATACCATCTTGAGGATAACAAAAGCACTGCAACCGTCAGAGCTGAGTGAATGAAAATTATGAAATTGAAATAGATGGTACAGAGCAGTGCATGTTGTTTCTCATTTGAAACACAGAAGAGTGAAAGCTGATACACATGTAAAACAAAACCAAAGACTCTTGTAGGAACTGGAAATTGGTTCTGACTGTGCTTTGTGTGTCTCTAGGGGACGCCAGTTCATCACCGAGCACTTGCAGATGGAGGACATCTCTTGCTACTGGGAGCATCTGCTCTCTGAATATTCCCAAGCCTTGACTTACAACGTGAAAAGGAGGAAGAGCTACAGCGAGATCACTTCTGAGTGGCCGAAAACAGAACTGTAGAGATATCTCGTTTTTTCTCTTCAGCTCAAACTGATCTCTCTGGAAATCTGAAGATTGGTTTATCTTATTTCTTGTTCTCTCAGACTTCTTACCCTTTACACTAGAACTGCAGAGAACAGCAATAGGCTAACTTGGAAACTGCTCCTGTACGGTGGGAACCGCTTATATTGTCACCATAAGAGTGTTAAGTAGAATGTTGGATTATGGCCATTTAATGGGGTGGTTAGGGTGGTGCCTGGAAGAGGGTTATTAGCATTTGGGACTTACTTAGACCTGTCTTGGAACAATCCTAAATCCCATTCTGTCAAGAAGAAGTCTTTCTGATAATTTTTTTATTTTTTACCAATTCCTCTGTACTCACGGGTAGGGTACACAGACTGTCAGCTATGCTGAGCTGGGAGATGCATTCCCCTCCCCACCCCGCCCCTTTTTTTTTTTTTTTTTGCAAATGGTCACTGTTTTCTCACCTGTCTGATAGCACTTGGGATATTAGGTGTTCTCTGACAGAAGCAGGTAGTGGGATTTGGCATAACCTTTAGCTTAGAGTTTATGTCAGGTTTTAGAGGTTGATGGTAAGGCTTTGTTGTGCCATCGAAAGGACAAATGATCCTTGCATAATTAAACTACGTACCTCAGAGGTGAGCAGCAGCTGATGATGCTGCTGCCACGGTGCTAAACCTGAGTAGCAGACGGTGAAGAAGTTGGTAACAGACAGAGATGGTTCATCCTTCGACAGATGAGCTGGGTGCCCGTGCAGCCATGCAGAACTCGGCCCCTCTTAACCAGCTCTCACCAGTCGGCTGGCCAGACATCCTAGGACTCTTAAGAACCCAGAGAAAGTATATGCAGAGGTAGATTCAGCTCTTCTTTTTTCCAGATGTTGACAGATTCTCTGCTCTGGTCCCCTTCTGTAATCGTTCTAGGGGGTTTTTTGGGTTTTGGTTAGTTTTTTGTTCTGTTTCTTGTGGGGTTTTTTTGAGGCTGGTAACACACCTGCACACTTCAGTATTGGCTTTTCTTTGCCATAGCTGTTACGCTCCTTTTCTATCTCCTTCAGTCTGGGTGAGGGACTGTCTTCAGTCACACAGTGGCAGCTACTCCTCACATTACTCACTTTGAGTTCGGTCACATGTTGCTTGTGCTCGCTGCATTTATGCCCGCCACAGGCTGGCTGGGCCCAGAGGGAGTGCAATTTCAGAAATGCTCTGTGGCCCCTGAGTGGAGAGGCCTGGTAGGAAGCAGCATCTTCTCTGGCATCCAGACAGGCGCTCAGAAGAGGGACCCCAAGAGGGCCGCTGCTTCCCAAGTGAGCACCCTTGATGAGAAAGCGGCCACAAGGCATAGGAAGTAGCATGTTCATGGGAGAGAATGACAGCAACAAGCTGGTGGCCGCCTCTGGTGTCGGTTCAGACCAGAGAAGAAGAAAACACTACCAGGGACGGAACGCTGTGCTCGCGCAGACACGCGTGCGCTTGCGCAGAGGCCTCACAGCACTGCCAAGCCCCGGTGTGGGGACCTATTCCTCGAGAGCTGGTGGCTGGAGCAGTGCGCCGGTTACCTGACTGGCACTCGGGTTCTCCCAGCCTGCAAAGGAAACAAACGCGGGGATTAAAATAGCCTGGTTTCTGAGGAAAAGAACCGTGCAAGGGGTTTTCTGGGTTTGTATTTTTAGTCAATGGAGAGACAGCGCTCTGAGAAACTGCAACAGTCATGTATAATATTTTTAAACTGTTTTTAACAAAGTGCTTTTGGAATAAAAGAAACAAAGACAAAGTGGTGTTGGATGCATCATTGCTTAGTCAGAATTGTCATAAAAGATCTGGATAGCCCCCAGCTCTTTCCCCCAAGATGGTGAAGCGTGGCTTTCTGTTTTTTCCCCTCTTTCACTGGGCTACTTAGGGTCTCGCTGCTTCCGGCCTTGGGTCACCGCGGCTGGAATATTCCTCTGGTCAGTCGCCTGTGTGAAGGGAGGACTTTTATTTATTTAGTCTTTTGTGCTCTTAGAGGGGCCGAGACCCTCGCCTCTGCCTGGGGGAATCCGGGCGCTCCCAGGGGGGCGGCCCGGCGCAGTCCGGCCCCG
>NW_010558171.1:33651-49910 GCF_000687285.1 Phaethon lepturus | reverse complement strand
TTCCAACCTAGTGATTCTATGATTCTGTGATCTAAGGGATAGAAAGCTCAGGGGAATCTTGCCAATGTGTATAAATTCTTGATGGAAAGGAATGAAGAAAGACCCAGACTCTTCTCAACACTGACTACTGACAGGACAAGAGAGAGTGGGCACAAATTTAAAAAATAGGAAACTTGATCTGAATACAAACAATACATTTTTACTGTGAAGGCGGTCAAACAGTGGAACAAGTTGCCCAGAGAAGTTTGGGAGTCTCTGTCTATGGAGGTAATGAAATCAGGACTGGACATCATTCTGGGACACCTGCTATAGTTGAACCTTCTTGGGCTGGACTAGAAAAGGAGAGCTTAGAATCCCTTCCAACCTAAATGACTCTATTATTGTTTTGTGGGGTAGTTTGCTCCAGGAACCCCTCTTGCTAGCCACATGGCTGAAACTGTGTCATGTGTTGGCTCTGTTCCCTGCAGTGTCTTCCGATATTACTCAAGTACACCTTGTGTTCGCAAGCACTTCCACTGTCTCCTCGGGGCATATAATAATCTTTTACTTCATGCTGTAAATATCCCAATCTATCAGGTTGCGATATTGTTCTTTCCTTATTCTGAAAACCTTCAACTGAAACCCACCTGCAAATTTATAACTATTTTTATAACATAGGACTTAAACCAAATTCAGTGCCATGACATACATGGCCCGTTCACTTGAACTGGTCATGTGTTATGAGTGACAGGAACATACCTATTCTGTACTACTTGACTTGAAATATGGGATTTTCTTTCTGGAGTAGCAATATCTATCATTGCAGATATAGCCTTATTTGATGAAGTGACATGCAGTAAACAATGAGGCATTCTCAGCATTCTATTTTACTTTTTAATTTTTATGAATGGCTAGGAACAGCAGGGAGCATGGCATACTTCAAAGCTGAATCCTGTGTTACTGGGGATATTTCCTGCAGGAAACTTAAGGTTCCTTCTGGAATGAAGAAAAAATATTTTGGAGTACAATGAAATAATGTTTTTCAATTTCTGATTTGCAGGAGTTGTGGACTAATTCCAAAGGAGCTATGAAAAAATAACTAAAGAAAGTACTGTCAGACAGCACAATTTTGCTATCTTGGAAAATTCTGAGGGTTTTACAAAGTGGGGCAGATAAAAAGGTTGAAAAACATTACTCTACAGACAGAAATGTGAGGCCATGTTCTTTTTACATCATGAGGTGTATAAAAGTCTCTTTGTTCTAGGATGGATGTGGTACAGGTGCATTGTGAGGCATAAGTAATTCTCCAAACAGAGTTCACATTCTCAGTTTGCAAACAGGCCTTTACAGATCAGCTGGCTGAAAAAAGACGTTAGCCCTTGTACATGGTGAATCAGAGCTCCACAGTATAAGTGCAGATCCAGAGGTAGTTTCTCTAGGAAGCAGCACTGGAAAAAGACAGATTTTTCTGGTATGGGAGGACCATCAACATTTAGATTGACTTGGAACTATGACGTACAAGTATGCCAGTGGCAGCTCTTGTCCCCTTTCAAGGGTGTTAAAAATTGACAAAAAAATAAATTATATATGAGAGACAAGTGGAATATCCCAGGTGTTCTTGGCAAATGTTACCATGAAAATTAACTAAAATAAAAGCCCTTTTTAGGAGGATCTGAACGTGCAATCTTTCATGTTTCATACTGAAGCCATTTGCCCACCATCACCACCCCACTACAGATGAGGAAAGAGACATTTTGAGGGCTCTCGAGCTTTATGAATTATCACAGTGAATCAGCACAGAATTATTTAGCACAGGTGTTCCATAATTGGGCTACACAAAAAAATTCAGAGTTCATTCAGTGATTCTCAATGTCACCTTTCCAGTGGGGACTTCAAGTGAAAAGTCTGCTGACTGGCATATGAATAAAATGGATAAATGTGGTGAATATATACAACCTCAGTATTTCTCCTCCTTCATATTTTTATGGGCTTATTTGTTAGAGGTACTTATTTTCATTTCAATAAAAAACATTTAACAGGTGGAATACTTTAAAAAGCCCTAACTAGTTCTGAAAAAGTTACTACTCATCACCATGTAGATTCTGAAAGGACACTGCCCTTTCGCTTGTGCCTTGTGGCAATTCTCAGCACCTCATCAAGCATCATTAAAATCTTATATGATTTCTATGATTGAAATTCTGAGGCTAGTTTGAGGAAGAATAAAAAAATCAGGAAAAACAGAAAGGAGAAAAATACATCAAGATGCATGAAAACCAGATGAATACATCCATCAGAGAGATGAATATAGTCTCCTGTAGTTTTTGCTGTATGGGATTTTTTTGACTGTCATAGCTGAGCAGAGATTGGGTTTTTCATGGATTCAGAGTGAAAACCAAAAGCAATGTCATGAATTAAATCTGGAAACAAAATGGAACACATGCTCTGTAGCACCTGGGAGAAATCTAGTGCACTTTCCACCAGAGTTTCTTTAGCCTCGTTCAGTTCTAACATTAAAGTGTGACTGTTCTTACATACTTTTAGTAATTAGAACATATTTTTTTGTGCCAAGAGAGACAGGGGTCTGTGAAAAACATTTCTCTTTAAGAATATTTCTCAGCTCCTTTTCAGACTCAGCTCTTTATATGTCACGTTGTCAAAGCTATAGAGAACTAAAGCTCCCTGTTAATACATTAGCCCCTCAGAGTTTTATATGCTTGGAGTACAATTTTCCTTTGTTGAATTTTCCTCTCAAAGCAATCAAAGTTCCAAGTAAACTAAGCTTCATAGCAGTGAGGTATATGCTGTTACTTCAAAATTACAAACTGAAATAGTTAAGCCTGGTAGTTCTTTTCTGCTGAGAAAAACCTGGTCCAAAGATTGAACCGAAGAAGCAGTTTCTAGCCTACATTTAATCTCTGCAAGCCCTGACTCCTAGCCAGAAAGGTGGCTCTGGCCCTCCAAAGGACAGGTCTGCCTGCTCCAGTGTGCCTGCTGGAGCACCAGCCCAGGGGTATGCTTGGGTACACGTGCCCTGGAGGGTGCACTCTGGCCATAGTGAATTCATGCAGGCAGGTTTGCTGATTGAATTTAGTTATCCCCAGTGTATAAGGTATAAATTCCCAAAGCTACAAGGTGTCCCACCGCAATCCATTGGCTTATTATCCAGTTTCTATTGTAGTAAAAGACATTTTAACCCCCTTTCACAAGTATCTAGGAATTTTTTACAACATCCTTCCAATGGCTTTTACACATCCACTGAGTATGTAGTACACTTGGGACTAAAACTGGGATTTCTGCTCTACCTCTTAATTGTCAGGCTTATTGGAAAGAAAAGCTTGCTGAGATTCAAAGTAGATATTCTACCTGTTGTACTGCTAGACTGGCTGATAGGAAGGTGTGTTCAAAAGAGTTAGTCCATTATTTGGGAAAGTGCTAAACTGATCCTGGGCAAAACTGTGCAGTGGACTGTGCTAAGAATTTATGTTTGGACCTGGATTATCTGTGGATGATCATGTGCAAAGGCCTGAGTTTATTCACAGGTCCTAGTTAGTTTATTAATATGAATATAGACTAAGAAAACATCTTATGCCACTGTGCAAGAATATTTGTGTGAAGGCAACACTGCTAAAATATGGGTTTATTTGCACTTAACACAGTGATGAAATAAAAGAGTTTTTGTTTCGTTTCCATGGAATGGTTACACAACACTGGCATTTGTATATGTTTTTATTGTATGTAACAGACATATTTTTAATATTCTCCTTCCCAAATAAAAGATTTATGTTATTTTTGTCCTCAGAGCAGAAAGGAAGAAGAGTCAAGCAAAATGTAGAGAAATGGGAAACCTCTTTTCAGAACTGCCAGAAATACATATCTATAACTTGTGAAATCCATATATTTAAATAAACGAACATATGTTTTATTTTCATGCAATAGAGAGAGAAGACACAAAACAGTCTTTCTACAACTTAGTGTGGGAAGTAGAGAAGATTGTGGTAAAAATTGTGGTATATGAACATCTTAAAATTCTTAGACATAGCAAAGATTTGACCTGATCTCTTCACTTCACCCTGCACACACAAAAAATAGCCTTTGAAATGCTCCTTTTTTGTGCTCAATTTTATTTATCCCAGAGAAAAAATTCTTAGTGTAGCTGTAAAAAGCACTATGAGATACAGACTGAAGAAAAGGGATTTCGGATGATCAGAAGTCATTAAAAAAATAGCAGATTACCTTAACTCACCTGTCAAGTTCAAGCTCGATATACTTTATTTTGCATCCTCCACCAGCTGGCTGGTGCAGACAACTAAGACTCTCCAGAGTCTGCAGTCCTTTGCTAGCTATTTCAGTGTTGCATGCTATGATCAAGGTTTCAAAATAAATCACATTCAGAAATCAGATTCACTAAAGTTTGCAGGTGTTCTGTACTGGAGCTTTGGGATGAATTTCCAGTGCACAAATTACCCCAGTACACAAATGTTTGCACCTAGATTAGCATTTCCTGCATATTTCAGCAAAGCTTGAGGCATTACTCCTTCAACAGTAGGAAGAGATTGCAATGAAATTCTAAAAAATCTTTCAGAAAGCATTTCTACTTATCATATCTCTATGAGAAATACAGAAAGAAGAGTTTAAAAGAACAGAGATGTAGAAAAAAAGATGAAAATTCCCTGGGGTACCTATCTGGGAGTCAGTATGCATAACCAGTAATGACTGGAGGTAGCTGACAGTACGCCTAAATCCTCGCAATGTATAGGGTTAGGCCCTGAACTGACCTGAGGTCTCAAAAAGCAATCTACCTCACTTTAGTTAATCCTATAAGCAACTACATTTATGAAGATTCTCCCAGTTTATGCTGAAATTTCTAACTTCAGCTGCACACTGAAATACAAAAGTGCCTGCTCTTGGGAGAAAGGTGAAAGTTTATATCCCTTCCATAAGCCTCCAAAAGTCTTCTTGCTTGCTGTTTTTCTGAGTTCCCTGTGGTCATGCAGGTAGGCCAAATCCTACAAGATAAATAGGAACACTTTACTCCGGGATATCCCTTGGCATTAGAAGACACTATGGTCTATTGAGCAATATGAGTTCAGTCCCGTGAGGTTGAATGGAGCTCAAATTACTGGACCTCTTGTTTCTCTTCTAACCATCTGGTTATTATGGAAAAGGACTTGGCAGAATGGGAGTAGATTCCCACTATTTCCTATGTTTACAGCACAACAGAAGAATCCCTAACTCAGGTAGACTCAATGCTCTTCAGAAATGTCTAAATTCCCTATTTACTTGAACAAATACCTTAGACATTTGTTATGGTATGGGATGAGTTGCCCATGGGGTTGCCAGGTTCTTGATGTCCATTCAACCAGACATCTATATTTTAGACAGTTAACATGAAGTGAGATGAATAACAACTCAGGAAACCATGGTTGAATAATCTCTCTTCCCATGTTGCAGTTACACATTGGGGTTGAATAAAGATTTGCAAAAGCAATACTAATTCTACAGCTTCCTAACTTTTAAGTGTTTGAGGTCACAGCCCTAACATTTTTAGTATGTATGTTGCATATATATACAGTTCCTCAATTTCCCTTAGAAAACATCATGTTACAATGGCATGCTGCTGAGGAAACAAATGAGTTCTTGAAAAACTCTTGCTCAGCTCCCACAGGAAAGCTGTGCCCAACTGTGTGGAAAATCTAATGGCAGGAAGAAGGTGGAAGCGGTGGGATCACGGTCAGGGAGTCAAAATCAATGGAGAATGCGTTTGCCAGACTGAAAGAAAATCCAGTTTGGAAATTTTTCAGAGGCAGAAACTCTTGGGCAGTTTGCTTGTTTGTTTCCTGCTTTTCATTTTAAGTCGGAGAAGCAAAAGGTGTATCTCTGACATTGGGACTTTTCTTGTCCCCTCCCTGCAAAATTTCAGGTTCGAAGCACTGGCCCAGGTTGCCCAGAGAGGTGGTAGATGCCCCGTCCCTGGCAACATTCCAGGTCAGGTTGGACAGGGCTCTGAGCAACCTGATCTAGTTGATGAAGTCCCTGCTCATTGCAGAGGGGTTGGACTAGATGACTTTTAAAGGTCCCTTCCAACCCAAAGGATTCTGTGATTCTATGATTCTGTAAGTCAAAGTTCTAGAACTTGCTCTAGAACAGGATGCAGTTCATTTTCTTTCAAGCATGGGGAAAATACAATTTCCACTTGGATATAACTTGATGTTTTAGTTAAAAATTCAAAATTATTTAACCTGTGGCAGAACCTCAATATGGAGATTTAAGTCTGCATTGTTAAAATTTGGCAGTTAGAAGACAATGAAATAGTCTTATCATGGAAAGTGTGAAAGAAGTTTAATTCTAGACATAGTTGCCTGTGCTGCTTATTATCCAGCTTTGTTCTCCCATCATAAAGCACAGAGACATGGAGTGATACAGTCTACAGAGTCTCACTGTCTAAAACTCTGTAGATGGTTCTGCCTTTATGTTTTTCAGTATTCCACATGGCATGAAAAATGACTGTCATGGTTTAACCCCAGCCAGCACCAAAGACCCACACAGCCACTCGCTCACTCCCCCATGGTGGGACGGGGGAGAGAATCAGAAGAGTAAAAGTGAGGAAACTCATGGTTTGAGATAAAGACAGTTTAATAGGTAAAGCAAAAGCTGCACACTCAAGCAAAGCAAAACAAGAAATTCATTCACTGCTTCTCATGGGCAGGCAGGTGTTCAGCCATCTCCAGGGAAGCAGGGCTCCATCACACGTAACGGTTACTTTGGAAGACAGACACCATAACTCTGAACATCCCTCCACCTCCTCCTTCTTCTTTGTCACAGCTTTATATACTGAACATGATGTCATATGGCATGGAATATCCCTTTGGCCAGTTTAGGTCAGGTGTTCTGGCTGTGTCCCCTCCCACATCCCCTACCTTCTCTCTATCAGACCAGAGTACGGAAAGCTGAAAAGTCCTTAACAATTTGACAAAATTGGCACGTTATTAACATTTTCTCATCCCAAACCCAAAACATAGCCTCACAATAGCTTCTATGAAGAAAATTATCTCATCTGAAACCAGGACAATAACCCATTTTTTACATTTGAAGTTACTTACACTGAAGAAAACTCAGATAGCTTCCTTACAAACTAAAAGCTACACATTCCCGGTTTTGTTCTTTTTCTTTTACGTCCTGCATTTTTTATGTTGTAAAATATATATGTAACAACAAGCTGTAAATCAGAGAAAATAAATGTCCTCATTTTGGCTGGGATAGAACTAATTTTCTACCTAATAGCTGGTACTGTGCTGTTTTGGATTTAGTATGAGAATAATGTTGATAACACACTGATTATTTAGATGTTGCTAAGTAGTTGTAGTGCTTATTCTCAGTCAAGGATATTTCAGCTCCCTATGCTCTGCAAGTGGGGAGGTGCAGAAGAAGCTGGGAGAGGGCACAGCCAGGAGAACTGACCCAGACTCGTCAAAGGCATATTCCCTGCCATATAACATCAGTCGACATATATAAGTCTATGGGACCTGACGAGACGCATCCCAGAGATGCATCCCACTGGCTGATGTAGTTGCCAAGCCACTCAACATGATATTTGAAAAGTCATGGCAGTCAGTTAAAGTCTCTGGAGACTGGAAACAGAGAAACATTGCACCCATTCTTAAAAAAGGTAGTAAGGAGGATCCTGGGGACTACCAACCTGTCAGCCTCACCTCTGTGCCTGGGAAGATCATGGAGCAGATCCTCCTAGAAGCTATGCTAAGGCACATGGAGGCTAGGGATGGCCAGCATGGCTTCACCAAGGACAAGTCCTGCCTGACCAACCTAGTGGCTTTCTATGATGGGGTGACCACATCAGTGGCGAAGGGAAAAGCTATGGATGTCATCTATCTGCAGTTCTGTAAGGCCTTTGACACAGTCACCCACAACACCCTTTTCTCTAAATTGGAGAGATAAGGATTTGATGGGTGGACTGTTGGGGTGATGAGGAATTGCTTGGATAGTGGTATCCAAAAGGTAGTGGTCAATGGCTCAATGTCCAGAGGGACATCAGTGATGAACGATGTCCCTCAGGGGTCTGTCTTGGGACGAGTACTCTTTAATATCTTCATCAAGGACATAGACAGTGGGATCAAGTGCACCCTCAGCAAGTTTGCAGATGACACCAAACTGAGTGGAGGGGTTGACATGCCTGAGGGACAGGATGCCATCCAGAGGGACCTGGACAAGCTTGAGGAATGGTCTTGTGTGAACCTCATGAAGTTCAACAAGGACAAGGGCAGGGTCCTGCACCTGGGTCAGGGCAACCCCCAGTATGAACACAGGCTGAGGGAGGAGAGGATTGAGAGCATCCCTGCCAAGAAGGACTTGGGGGTACTGGTGGATGAAAAGCTGGACATGAGCTGGCAATGTGTAGTCATAGCCCAGAAGGCCAACTGTGTCCTAGGCTGCATCCAAAACAGCGTGGCCAGCAGGGTGAGGGAGGGGATTCTGCCCCTCTGGTGAGGTCCCACCTGGAGTCCTGTGTCCATCTCTGGAGCCCTCAGCACAGGAAAGACACAGGCTTGTTGTGATGGGTCCAGAGGAGGCCACCAAAATGCTCAGAGGGATGGAACAGCTCTGCTGTGAGGCCAGGCTGAGAGAGTTGGGGTTGTTCAGCCTGGAGAAGAAAAGGCTCCAGGGAGACCTTCTTGCAGCCTGACAGGACTTAAAAGGGGATGATAAGAAAGATGGGGACACACTTTTTAGCAGGGCCTGTTGTAATAGGACAAGGAGTAATGGTTTTAAACTAAAAGAGGGTAGATTTAGGCTAGATTTAAGAAAGAATTTTTTCTTAATGAGTGTGGTGAAACCCTGGCACAAGTTGCCCAGAGAGGTGTTAGATGCCCCGTCCCTGGCAACATTCCAGGTCAGGTTGGACAGGGCTCTGAGCAACTTGGTCTAGTTGAAGATGTCCCTGCTCATTGAAGGGTTGTTGGACTAGATGACCTTAAAAGGTCCCTTCGAACCCAAACTATTCTGTGATTCTATCATTCTATTCAGTAATTCTATTATTCTATATCTTCATGCCCAGTATAAATACTGGAGTTGGCCAGTGGATGAGAATTGCTGCTCAAGGACAAGCTACCAATCACTGAGTCATGAGCAATTGTTGCACTGTGCATCACTTGTTTTTGTTTTTGTATATTCCTTTATCAGCATTATTATTACAGAATCACAGAATCACTAGGTTGGAAAGGACCTTCAAGATCATCAAGTCCAACCATTAATCCAGCGCCACCATGTCCCCTAAACCATGTCCTGAAGTGCCACATCCACACGTTTTTTGAACACTTCCAGAGACGGCAACTCTACCACCTCCCTGGGCAGCCTGTTCCAATGCCTGACCAAGTTATTATTATCATCATCATTATTAGTATTTCTTCTTTCTTTGCTGTCCTACTAAACTGTTTTTTTGTCAGCCCATGAGGTTACTTTTCTGATTCTCTCCCTCATCCCACCTGGGGAGGGAGGGGTGAGCAAGCATCTGCATGGTGCTTAGTTGCTGGCTGGGGCTAAACCATGACAATTTAACGTAATTAAGATTGCACAGATTGACCTAAGTAAAAATAAGGTCCCCTTTATATTATCATAGCTCTTAAGAAAATACTGTGAAGGCTTTTATTACTGTGACTAGAATCAGAATGAAAAATAGGCAGACTTGAATTCCAGCAGTACCTTACCTTGCTGTTATAGAAGCATCTGTTCCTCCTGCCAGAAAAGACATCATACCTAAGAAGATATATGAGTTTATCTGTTTTACAGGCTACTCTTCTAGGAAATTCAGCTGAGATGGCTTTGTGGAATAAATTGTTGTGCATGCAGAATTCACAGACAAATGCTGATTCTTCACAGATGTGTTCAGAAACATCTGGTCTCACTGTCTGCGATACCTTCCATTTACAGCTTGCTGTTAACAAGAGCTGATGATGTTTAAGCTTTAAACTCAAGGCCTTTTAAAACATGCTTTGTTTTATCTGAAGGCATGCAGAAAAGATATAAAATGAGAATGTGCTACTGACTCTTCCTTAGCAAGTGCTTTTCCATGTTTGGAAGGGATCACAGTAGCATTGGTCAGGGAAGGACCTAATACTGTAGGAAAGGTATTACTGACAGATAAAGCTAGAAATAAAAACAGGAAGACCTGTCTTTAGGAAAAAATGTCAGTAATATCCAGTTAGCAAAATCATATAAACATGGTGGACAACTTAATCTGTGCCAAGGAATTTTAAAGATTAATTTAAGGCAACCTTGCCCCAGGTTGTCCCTCCTTTTTAAAGGAGAGACTACACTGGAAGACTCTGTTGGTCTTTTAGCAACTCCAGTCTTGTCTGTAACTGCTGTGAAGGCTTGTCAATTTGCCAAACCTGTTAATCAGTCATTTTACTGTAGGGACTGTAATTGCAGGATTTGTTTTAAAACAAATACATAAATAAACATAAATGTAGGACATCAGCTATGTGACTTGTGCTCAGAATTGTCTTGTGTGAAACATATTTCTGGTGTAAAAAATCTGATCCTCTTTAAGGTTTATAAATATTCAGGGAGAATCCAGTGTGTTAGGTACAAATAACTCAGACATCAAGTTCCCTTGGCAACGAGAAAGCAGACAGAGTTTATATGTTCACTTTGAAATCACATAAGATGCCAGGGAAGAGCAGCAGACATTCGGGTGTTTTGAGGAGCTGCAGAGAAGATGATATCTTAAGTGCTCTCTTCTGCCTGCTCTGTCCCAAGGTGCCAGGGCTTAGCTGTCGGTGCTGGAATGAGAGGTACACACTGCTAAGCCAGGCTAGCTAACTGAAAGGAGCAAAGTAACATTCAGAACTAAATACAGCAATTCCTGCAGTGTCTACTGGGGATTTGGGTTCAACCTAAAGTTCAAAATGCTCCACATACTTCACATTTCTGGTCTCAGTTTTGTCCCTTTATCACCTGTTTTTCTCTCTTACTCTTAAACAAACATGGGGTTAATGTCTCATCTTCTCAGCTTTCAAGGGCTGGCTAGCCTGTCTTATCTGTGATTCAGGGATTGTTTTCTTTTCCCCTGGAGTCAATTTTATCAGGCCTTCCTGATAACAAGCAACAACTTGCTAATTTTCTGCATCTTGAAACAGAGGGTTGGGTGTGGGTTGGATTGACCCAAAATATGGAAAATCTAGTGGATGTTTTGATGATGATGGTTTCTTGATCATCTATGACCTGTGATGTAGACACATGGAAGGTCTGGGGCTTTTCTTTACATTTTAATTATAAGCTGCATGATTTATTCATCCATCAGTGACCTTGCAGCATAGAACACTTAATTGAACTTTACTGTTATTATCAAGGTCCTTTGACTTTTTCTATCACTGTAATAAAAGTATCAATTTATCATCACAAGAAACTTCTGGAGTAGTTTGTCTCTTCAACTTAGTTCTACAGAAAGGAACAAGTAGTTCCACAAATGTGCATAGGTTTCTAACTCTTACATAGACACCCAACTCCTCCTGGAGGGAGGAAGGCGAGAAAAGTCAGATGTTTAAATGTCATTCAAGATGTTTGGTTAGATAACTTGTCTGTAGTTACACAAGCAAGCTGTGGCAGAACTGACCACTGAGCTCAGTCATCTTATGCATAGAACCTCATGCATTAGGTCATCATTTTGTGGCTGTTTTCAGTAGAATCATACAATTGATTCATGTTGGAAGAGACTTTAGGAGGTCTCTAGGTCAAGCTTTTGCTCAATGCAGAGTGGGTTGCTCAAGGCCTTGTGCAACCAGGTCCTGAAAACCTGCAAGGGTGGAACGTCTCTGGGCAACCTCTCCCACTGATGCATTCCCTCAAAGCCTTCTTGGCTCCAGACTGACCAAGACAACCTCCCCCAGCCTCTCCTAACAGGACAAGTGTTCCAGCACTACCATCTCAGTGGCCTCACCTGAACTCCTTCCAGTTTGCAAACATCTTTCTTGTGCTGGAGAGCTGAAAACTGGATGGAGTATTCTGGATGCAGCATAATGAGCGCTGAGTAAAAAAAGAACCAACACTTCCCTCGGTCTACTGGCTATCCTCATATGAATAGTCCACTGTGTTGCTACGTTTCACAGCTAGCGGGGCATGCTCCTGACTCAGGTTTAGCCTAGTGTCCATCAGGACCCCAGTGCCATTTTCAGCACGGCTGGTACCTAGTCCTCAATGTGTTTGAAAGTGATGGTAACATGCTTCAGTGACCCCTGACAGCACAGAGACCCATCCAGAGAGTCCTCACAGCACAGCACTGAACTTGCAGCAAAACTGTGCAAGGGGAATAGTGGGTCATTGTAAGGTGCTGTGCCTGGTGTGTAAGTCCCATGACCCAGAAGAGTTTATTAGCTTGGGCTTACCATGAGAAAGGCTCAGTTGTTCTGGGCAGCAGCCTGTTTATGCATTGGTCAGGTGTGTCTCTACTTCTGTTTTGGAAGGGAAGAGAGTAATCACCAGCTGGATACATAAGCAATGGCGGGAGGCAGAAAAAACACCCTATAATTTTCTCCATGGTGGAGAAGGTCCAGACTAGCAAAGCCGATGACTGGACTAAGGCAGTGTCTGTATCCACTAATCCTTTCTGGTGTTTCCTGAATGATTCGGACTCTTGTTTGTCACTGCAGGTGATCATCTGGCAGGGTGGATCAAATCTGAATTTTCAGATGCAGTTCCCTCTGCTCCTTTGATGGCCTCTCTATGGATGGCTGCTCTTGTCAGCACACCCATTTTGCAGGTATGCCTGAAGGTGAATGGAGACCACCACTGGGTGAGCGTAAAACCTTGTTTATACTATAAATCAGTGGAGCTTGGCTGATTTGCTGTCACATGCTTCTGTAGCCGATGGCTCCAGTATACTGAGATGAGCCTAATATCTTAATTCAGTGGCTGAGGAAGCATCTTGACCTTTTGTTGCTAACAAATTAGGTACCAGGTGTATCAGGAGGTTTCCTTCAGTGCTACTGTCTTTTCTCTGTGTTTTTTTTTTTCCTTTCCTGTTATTAACTCACAGCTTGGTACTCTACATCTGAATGTTTCTCTTTACCTCTGAGACCTTCTGAATTAATTTTTGTAGAAATGTACTAGGACTCAGAACATGTAAGATTGCTGTCTGTATGAGCTGACTTTGGGCAAATCACTTCACGTCCTCATACATCAGTTTCTCAACATGCAAAATGGTGCTGATAATTATGACCATCTTTAGAAGCATTTTTGAAAGCTAACAGTGAAATATACTGTTATGGATCTGGGCACTACACCTTGCTTTCAGTTCTTCAATTGATTTCAGTTTTGACTTGTTTGCGGACGGTGAGGAAGCATCAGAGAACTCATAAAGTCAATGTGTAAACTGGTAATGAATTTGAGATTCTCCTTGGCAACCTTTACCATCTCTACCTGGGAATTCCTGCCAGAGAATATAAAGGTTTAAATGAGGTGCAGTTGTGGCCATCCTGCAGGAAAGCAAGATATGTGTACTGGGAATCAGCCAAAGGTTCCTATCCACAGCTTAATGCACTTAAGGAGATCTCAGATGTCACTGAAGATTAGAAACAGGTTTTCTTGATTCAGTCTATGAGAAAACAAAGGAAGAGTCCTCCATGAGTGAAATGTTTCTTTCTCTAGGCCTGCAGTAGTGGACAAGAGCCTGTGGTTTTCCCTGGGTGAACTGACTTTACTTCTGGCCGATTACTTGATCTTCGCAAGAATCTTTATCAAAGCAGCTGTAACTGTTGTTTGCTTAAACTGCAAGATGGTGATACGACAAGAGCCTAAGTGATACCTGTCTTTACTGGTAATAGGTTCACTCTAAGAAGGAGTGAATCTTCATTCATTATTGCTGTTCTACTTCGGAATAACTCTAGTGAGATTAATACCTTGATAAATTGATCTCATCTGTGTTCTAATCCACATCTCCTTTTGATGTTCCTATATTGTGATTTAGGGAGTATGCTTATTGTGTCTTGCTCAAGGAAACTAAAGTTTGGAATGATCCTTAATTTTCAGATACTCAGGATTCTGAGAAAGACAATATGTTTCTCAGAAAGTGCTGTGGAGAGCTGACATGCAAATTCTCATAAAAATATTTCTCCCATGCCAAAAAAAAAGGTTTTTCAAAAGTGATTAAAATTTTCATACTCACTTTTGAATCCTTTGAATTGTAACAAAGATTTTTCAATTTTCCTTAATTTCACATTGAGAAACAAACAAAAAAACCCACAAAAATGTTGTTAAAAAAAAAAAAGATTTCTAAATTATTACTTGCCTTCCTGAGAATAAAATCAAATTAGAGAGAAAGGAGAAAAAGCAGACTCCTGGAGTGCATGGAGGATAATTTCCTGTGCCAGGTAATAGACAGCCGTACCAGAGGGGATTCCATATGGGACCTGCTGGTCACCAGTGCATGTGAGCTAATTGGTGATGTCAAGATTGGAGGCAGCCTGGGCTGCAGGGATCATGCACTGGTGGTGTTCACAGTCCTGAGGGATATGGGGCAAGCGTAGAGTAAAGTCAGGACCCTGAATTTTCAGAAAGCAAACTTCCAGCTCTTCAGGAAGTCAGTCAATAAAACCCCCTGGGAAACTGCCCTCAGGGACAAGGGAGCAGAACAGAGCTGGCAGATCTTTAAGGACACTTTCCATAGAGCACAAGAGCTCTCGATCCTCAGGTGTAAGAAACCAGGCAAGCAAGGCAAGAGACCAACCAGCATGGCTGAGTGGAAACCTGCTGGGCAATCTAAAGGGCAAGAAGGCAATGCACAGGCAGTGGAAGCAGGGACAGGTATCCTGGGATGAGTACAGGGATGCTGCCTGGTTGTGTAGGGATGAGGTCAGGAGGGCCAAAGCATGGCTGGAGCTGAACTTGGCAAGGGACGCAAAGAATAACAAGAAGGTCTTCTACAGGTATGTCAACCAGAAAAGGAAGGTCAAATAAAGCGTACCCACCTTGAGAGCAATACTTGCAGATTGGTAACAACGGATGAGGTGAAGGCTGAGGTACTGAACAACTTCTTTGCCTCAGCCTTCACTGTCAGTCTCTCTTTCCACACTTCCCAAGTGGATGGACTGCAAGATGGGGACTGCAGGAGCAAAGTCCCTTCCACGGTAAGAGATCAGCTTCGAGACCACCTGAGGAACCTGGACAAGAATAGGTCTTTGGGATATGATGAAATGCATCCCAGAGTCCCGAGGGAAATGGCTGATGTAGTTACCGAGTCAGTCTCCATGATATTTGAAAAGTCCTGGCAGTCAGGTGAAGTCCCTGGAGACTGGAAACAGCACTCATCTTTAAAAAGGGTAGTAAAGAGGATCCCAGGAACAACTGACCTATCAGCCTCACCTCTGTGCCTGGGAATACCATGAAGCAGATCCTCCTAGAAGCTATGCTAAGACACATGGAGGCCAGGGATGTGATTCAAGACAGCCAGCATGGCTTCACCAAGGGCAAGTCCTGCCTGACCAACTAGTGGCCTTGTGTGATGGAGTGACCACATCAGTGGCCAAGGGAAGAGCTATGGATGTCATCGATCTGGACTTCTGTAAGGCCTTTGACACAGTCACCCACAGCATCCTTCTCTCTACAATGGAGAGAGAAGGATTTGATGGGTGGACTGTTGGGTGGATGAGGAATTGCTTGGATGGTGGCACCCAGAGGGTAGTCGTCAACTGCTCAATGTCCAGATGGAGATAGGTGAAGAGTGGTGTCTCTGAGGGATCTGTTTTGAGACCAGTACTCCTTAATATCTTCATCAATGATCTAGACAGTGGGATCAAATGCACCCTCAGCAAGTTTGCAGATGACACCAAGCTGAGTGTTGCAGATGACATGCCTGAGGGACAGGATGCCATCCAGAGGGACCTGGACAAACTTGAGGAATGGGCCCATGTGAACCTCATGGGGTTCAACAAGGCCTAGTGCTGGGTCCTGCACCTGTGTCAGGGTAAACCTGTGGCTATCAATCCAGGCTGGGGGATGAAGGGAAGGAGAGGAACCCTGCCCAGAAGGACTTGGGGGTACTGGTGGATGAAAAGCTGGACAGGAGCCGGCAGTGTGCACTCACAGCCCAGAGAGAGAGCCAGTCGTCTCCTGGGCTGCACCCAAAGCCGCGTGGCCAGCAGGGAGAGGGAGGGGATTCTGTTCCGCTCTGGGGAGACCCCCCTGCAGTGCTGCATCCAGCTCTGGAGCCCTCAGCACAGGAGAGACATGGACCTGTTGGAGCGGGGCCAGAGGAGCACTGGGATGGAACA